>NW_028258317.1:34801195-35109347 GCF_053883595.1 Heterocephalus glaber
TCATATTTATCTTTGTAATAAAATTCTACTGTGATGTTACATTTTATATTTTGTAATTTTTCTTACTGTTGCTTTCCTGTGACTTGATAATATTATGAGTGTTATGTCTGTTAATGTCAGTGCAGATTGTATTTTTGAGCATAGGCAGAATGTCTTGTCACCTAATTCAATAACAAAACAAAAATAAAATATACTTCACTATGCCTTAAAAGTATGAATCATTGGCTATTTTCCTCTTATTTTCTTGGTTTGACATGATGCACATGCAGATATTTTAAAAAACTGTAGTAAGGCAGTATTTATAGCACTTGAAATGCTATCAAACTATAAGTGTGTCATTATGATTTATAGTGTGTCAGGCAATAGTGCAAAGTGATGAAGACCACACATATGGTCTCTACTGCAATTACTCAACTATACTACTGTGGTGTGAAACCTGCCATAAATAATATACTATGTAAATGAATGAACATTGCAGTGTTTCAATAAAACTTTATTGATGGACATTAAAATTTGAATTTCACATAATTCCCACATGACACAGGATACTGTTCTCTTTTTGATTTTTAACCATTTTAATAATGTAAAAAGCACTCTTAGCTTGTGGGTCATTTAAAAATAGGTGGTAGGCCAGATTTGGTTGTGGGCTATTTTTTGCCAACCCCTGCCTTAATTTCATGGGACCTACATTCTGAAGAGGGAGTGATAGATAAGAATAAAAAAGGTGACCAGACAAATAAACCAGATAACTTTATATCTTGGGAAAGTCAATAGTAAGATGGTCAGAGAATTTGTCTGTGAACAAATGGTTAAGGTGAGCCCAAATGATGAGAAGGAGCCATCTATGGGGAAAATTGAGTATGGAGTATTCTAGAAAGAATAGCAAGAGCAAATGTGGGAGGTAGGCACAAATTTGGTGCATTAGTGTGTGGCAGGAAAATAGTGAAGAGGTGAAATAAGGTGGGAATATTCAGGAACTGAAATAAGAAAAATAATATCATTGTTAAGAAAGCAACTTTATTTAGCTGAGCACAGTGTAAATTCTAAAGCCTAACTGTATGCACTGTGTTTGTACTGTAGCCCCTTGTTAATTTATACGACTACAAGAAGCATTGTGAGAGGGGTATTTTCATATTTTGAAAATCACTCAAGAAAAAGTCTTTTCTGTATAATCCAGTATATCAGTAACAAGAGATATAATTAAACCACAGTTTGTTTCATTAAGTGATCATTCATAAGTTATGCTTTATTCTACGCTTGCTTACAGTACAAATGTGTTGTTCGTTGGATCCCTCTTAAGACTATTTATAGGAGTTTTATGTAAAAAGTCTAGCTTTTAAAACATTAAGTCCTTAGTTTACACCATTTTCTTTTTATACTAACTCATTTGTGTATGCCAAACTTGTTCTAGTTTCTTCCAAAGCATTGAAAACATCATTTCTAAGTTTGCATTGATTTGTGGCAATATCTGTATTCAACAATCAAATGCTATACTATTTCCTTTTAAGTGGCTATGCACTTAACTACTTTCACTTGTTCAGCAATTAATTAGTTTCAGAGACATATTTTGGTACTGAACCTGACTATTGATAGTTACACCAAATACTGTATCAAGATTGCAGTATGTTTTTCAATCATAACACATAAAAAAGTTTTCACATCTGCATAAAAGCTCTCCATTTCTCCCCTGTAACATCATCTAATATCTTTCATAATTGTGAAATATCCCTCAAGTAGTTTCTTGTTCTCATTCATTTTCTCCAGTACTGCTTCTAGTAAATATGAGGCAAAAGGAAGCTGTAAGAGAAACACACAAAAAATGTTATCAAAACTGTATTTTTTCAGTTCAAAAACATCCACTAAATGATCATTAAGCCATTAGAATTTAGCTATCTGTAACTTTCGACCCATAAGGCCACCCTACCAGGTTTCTTTTCAACTGATCTTGCTGGTTAGGGTGGGTAATTTTGTCTTTTCTAATAAAAATGATAAAAGAGCACAAGTAAAATGAAAAAAGATAAACGCCTTATTGAACAATTCATGGTTTACTGACCATGTTAATGATGTAATCTGCAATACAAGCAGCTAAGCCATTTATCTTCAATCAGCTGATCAATAGCAGGTTACAGTCATCTCTAGGGGACACAGGCTCACAGAAGTGGTACTGTATGCTCATCACTCATAAGAGAATGAGAGAGAACTATCAATATGTTGGTCTGTGTGACAGCTGAACATCTCAAGAGTTGCAGGATAAAACTTCAGAGAAAAAATGGCAAAAGTATACCCATTGATTAAGTTGTTAAAGTTTGTTTGGTATATCAAAGTGTAATACACATGTTTCAAGAACTGCTGAGTTTCTGAAATGTGAGTTCATTTTAAAATTTCATAATTGACACAATTTTTCTAGTGGTTGCATTGTTCCCTCTGCTTCACTGGCTTGCTGGTAATACTTAGCCTCAAATAATACAGTTATGCGCTATAAGAAAGTCTGAAATGAGGCCAGGGATTTAGCTCAGTGGTTCCACTGCCTGCCTTGCAAGCGCAAGGTCCCAAGTTCGACCCCTGGTACCAAAAAAAAAAAACAAAAACAAAAAGAAAGTCTGAAATGTTGCTCCAGTCACCTCCCATATCCCTAACAATATCCTCTTGTCCTTGTTCCTAGCTACCTGTCTTACATAAGACAAGAATTAAGAAGTTCATTAAATATTTCTTAGAATTTTTCTTTTGATTAACCAGGGAAAGATACTTTCATTTTCCTAAAATATTAATGATGAAGCTTGTCATGCCTCATCCTGCTCCCTAGAGGGAAGAAGAATCAGGCTCTGGAGCAACTGTGACCACTGATGGCCTCATCTGACCAAAGACAGCCTATGTGCTCTGTATGGGCTGATCAGCTAAGGCAATTATCAGTCAGAATGGTTCTTTCCTGAATTTCTCAGTATTATATGCATTATTTTCAAAAAGGAAGATTAACAAAATGAGAATAACCTCCTACTCTCTGAACTGGTAGAAACAAAAGTAAAAGTGTAACAAATTACTACTAATCTCCCTCAAAATATTCCTCTTTGCTTTGAACACACACTGCATTGTTCTCGCCACTGTCTCGGGCAGTTCTGGAAGTCCTCTTTTGTGAATGTGTAGTTGTGTTCTTGTGGCTGCTCTTTGAGATTCAAAAAATTTACCTTTCATGGTCATTTTGACTTTGGGGAAGAGCCAGAAGTCGCTTGGTGAACAAGGACACAGTGTAATATTTTTACATGTATTGCCTGTCTGTTGGATGACAGCCTTAGCAGCTTAACACCTCGTAAAGATACTCACTGCAAAGGACTTCCACAACTGGTTAGGAAAGTGGTAAGGAAAATGGGCTAAATTGTGTGTGGAGGGAGAATAGTTGAGGGGCAAAGTGTCTTTTACTGAAATAGATTTTTAAGTTAAACACAGTATTTTTGATCAGTTCTTATATAAAATTTTATGTATTATATCAGCTCTTTAAAAAGCATCTGATTCAGTGAGATTTCTAAGCATTTGTAAAAGACAAGGTCAATGCAGATTATAAAATTGAAAATGCAAAATTTAGTATATTTATTATACATCACACACAAATGAATACACACTTTATTATCTTGAAATGAAAATAATGAACTTCTCAAAATTATCAAGAAAGCTACCAAAAGTAACAACTTATTTATAATTTAAATTTGGCACTAAATTTTGAGGCAAGTTTGCTTCCATTTGTATTTCTGCCACATATCCTAATGGAACTCTTGTAATTCTGCTGAAAATTGACATACATAGAAGGCTATGTCTGCTGCTTTCAAACTTTGGTAAAAGATATAATTTGCTTTCCCTTTACTTTTGAACTTTACTCTAGAGTCTAGAAATTATAAGACAAAATTGAAAAAAAAGAGTTGAAAATTTTAAGTTATTTTATTTATTCTTATGCCTCAAGGAGTATTTCCAAAATATTTAAAGCAAATTGGTGCTCTACCCTGTTATAAATCCTTGGGGTTGGGGGGTAACCTTTCACAAGAAAGATTCAGTAAAAAGAACTGTCAGAAGTTCTTTATGGTCACGATAAATTATGCACTATGGAAGAGAAAGGCTTGAACATTCAAATTAGCTGCAGCCTTTGTTGCAAACTCAACAGTGCCTCCACACCTGGACCAGGCTTCCTGTGGGGTCGCTGAGGACACCAGAACTCTGTCTGGACAGCACACCTAAGCAGGGCTAACACTTTGTCTCTGGGCCTTCAGCAGCTGACCATGGTCTTACCTCCTCTTGTGCCTTACTGCCATTAAGTCACTTTTACAACTAATGACTAGTATTCTCATATATCAGAGACTACCATTTTGCCCTCACCTTCAAGATAGTACATTGGTTTAGTGATAGTGGACAACTGACCTCAAACTCTGAGGCCTGACATGTTCCTAATTTATTCCACCTCCCTGTAAGGTTTTTTCTTTTTTACTAGATTCTACTTACCTGAAAGGCAAAGCCAACACATATGTTCACACATAATAATCATAATATTGGTATTCAGTGTACCCAAATATGATTAACTTCATTCTCAAGAGCCAAGTGCCATGTAGGAGGGGATATGTCCATTCCCCATATGCTCCTTAAGACTAGGTGGAATACAGACAACAAACCGAAGCCTTTGAGAGCTGTTACAGTCTACTACAACAAGCAGGAATCTCTTCTGGTAGAGACATTAAAGAAACTATTTTAGGGCTTAAAAGGACAGGTATGAATACCAATATTTACCAATAAATATGAACACTGAATTCAGGAAAAGAAATCGCTTAATTGAAATAAAAGTACTTAGCAGGTAGACCTTTGTTACTGACCAAACTGAATGTTTGTGTCCTCCTCAAAACTATGTGAAATCCTAAAGCCCAATGTGATGGGGAGAACTTAGGGAGGTACTGTAATTAGATTATAAATATGGATCCCTTGTGAATGGGATTAATGCACTTAAGTGATATGAGAGCTTATTCATTCTCTCTGCCATGTGAGAATACAATGAAGACCACAGCCTACAAATCAGGAACAAGACCCTCAACAGACAGTGGAACTGCCATGCCTTGATCTTGGAATTCCCAGCTTCCAGAACTGTGAGAAATAAGTATTTGTTGTTTAAGGTGCCTAGTCTATGACATTCTCTTATAGCTGCCTGAAATGATTAAGACAAGCCTTAAACAGAAAGATAGGAATAAAGGGGTTGGGAGAGATCCAAAGGAGAGTTGAATTGGCCTCTTATTACTGATTTAAATATATTTTGAACCCCCCCCCAATCTGGGTAAATGTGGATGATGAATTATATATTTACACTGAAAGTATTCAACACATATTTCTTATGCACCTGTTATATGCCAGGCAATTGGCACAGCACCTTCTGGGGTGACTTATAGGAAGTCTGGAAAAAGATGCGCTTTTTAAATAAATAACAAGACTTATTTATTAGACACAGGAAATCACTAGAATACTAAGTTTCAATTCTTCTCTATATACTTTTTCTTGGCTTCAATAATCATTATCCTTTTTAAGGGTACAAAAACACATTCACTTGTGACAATGTGTTTTTATTTGTATTATTTTATTTACCATTAAAAGTCTGTGACTTTTTTTAATAGTTAAAGATATTGAGTTAAGAAGCTGTAGTTACTTTCTTTGAGCTATTTCATATGGCAGAGCAAGAAAGGACATAAAACCAAGTCTTCTGATCATAAGCCACTGCAAGCTTACTGCAAGGAGACAATTTGGTCAATATAAGGAGAAAGTGAATAAGAGCCTAAGGCGTGTGAAGCTGAAAATGGACTTGCTTAGCAGCTGTTGAAATTCTTATCACTCCACAAGGCAGAGCCCATCCTCTGGGGGAGTGAGTGCTTAGATATTTTACAATGCGAAGATTCTAACTATGGTGTTTTGATTTTACTACTTTGTAGTGTTTCCTTTCATAAAGCTCAATCTGTTGTCAGCAGGCCAGGGCAAAGCCTAATTATAAATCCACATGAAAAATGTTCTTATTCTTTGAGTGTTATGAGAAAATAGAAATGGGGTGGACACAGGCTGGGCTTCAGGGTACAAGAATAGGGTGTTTCAGCCCTATACTGACCTTCTGGATAATCCACAATGTCATGGCACAATCTGCTGACTTTGTTTTCCCTCAGTACATTATAGGTGATAAAAGATTACTGTCTGTTCCCTTAAGCAATTTATCTACCAGAAGGCAAAATCTGACTATACTGCATTTGGCTGCTCGAATTCAGCCCTCACACTAATAAGCACCTCCCAATGTTTTGGAAACAAAAAGATAAGGTTACTCTCTGTAAATTAAACCAATAAAATCATAATGGAAAGGAATATTACCTGTGGCTCCCATAAACTGCCTAGAAATTCTACTATGAGACAACATAAATTTTATCACATTAACCATTTTTAAGTTCATTATTTATTGGCATTCAGTACATTCATGATGTTGTGCAACCATCACCAACATCTGTCTCCAGAACTTTTTCAACTTCCCAGACTAAGATTCTGCACCTCTAGCTTCCTATTTCCCTCCCCTGATCAGCCTTTGGAAACCATCTACCTTCTGTCCCTATGAATCTGACTACTTTAGGGACTAAACATAAGTGGAATCATACAGTATTTTCAATTTGTGTCTGGCTTATTTCACTTAGTATAATGTCTTCATGATGCTAAATCTTCACGTTCGTTCATGTTGTAGCTCATATCAATATAGTACTTCACTCCTTGTTAAGGACAAATAATCAAATGTATACAAAGGTTGGGACTTAAAATCTTCCCGCAAAGGTTCCTGTGTTCAGAGGTGAGGCTTCTGGAAGCTCTGTGAGCTCTGACTTTATCAGTGGGTAATCTCCTGATGGATTTAGGGTTTGATGGCACTATTGTGAAGGGACAGGATTGCAGGAGTTAGGCCTCATTAAAGGGAGTGAGCATGGGAGCAAGACCCTGGGGACTGTCTTGTCTGCAGCTTCTTCCTGACTCTGGCTGCCTCCTGGCTGCCATAAGCTGAGCATCTTTCCTCTGCTACTTTCTTCCACTATGATGTTTCTGCCTTACCACAGGCCTAAAACAAGAAAACCAGAGGCAGGTCTGTGCACGCCCTGCTGAGGTCCTGAGTTGCGTGGAAGACGCCGAATCACCCCGCTGCAGACAGGCAGCCACCTGACTCCACACTACAAAGACGCAGAGGACACCAGACCACCAGACCAAGGTATTGAGTCCCACTGTTCCCGGCCCAGAGGAAGGGGCTTCTGAGCCATCGTCCCACTGCTTCGGGTCCAGAGGAAGGGGCTTCCGGGCCACCATCCCTCCCACTGCTCCCGGCCAAGAGAGAGGGGCTTCTGAGCCACCATCCCACTGCTCCTGGTCCAGAGGAAGGGGTTCCCAGCCACCATCCCTCCGGCTGCTCCCAGCCCACAGGAAAGGGCTTTTGGGTCACCATCACTACCGCTGCTCCCGGCCCCTGTCCCACCTCACCTAGCTCAGAAGAGGTAATCTGTGCAGGCGCTAACAGCCCCCTGGCCCAGTCAAAATGAGAAAACACGTAAATAAGTCTCAAAACCAGACTTCCAGATCACCTACAGCAAGCCCAAAGGGAAATGAGATGGAACACTCTGATACTCAACCACCTGGACCCACTGAACTGGCAACAAAAGGGGATCTGGAAAAAGTGAAATCAGAAATAATTTCTCAGATAACAGGAGAAATTGTGCCCTTAGTGCAAGACATGATTAATCAATCTAGAGAGGAGCTGAGGAACATGATGGAATCCCAAGATAGGAAACAAATGGAATCCATAAAACAGATGCAAATAGATTTCCAGGACATGAAAAACTCCACTGAAAGTCTACACAGCAGAATGAGCCAATGGGAGGACAGAATTTCAGATATAGAAGATAAGATTGCAATTAATGACCAGGAAAAGAAAAATTGCTTCAAAATTATAAGGGAACACGAGAAATCAATCCAGCAGCTGCTAGATGATGTAAAGAAGAATAACATAAGACTGACTGGAGTCAATGAAGAAACAGGAGAGAATACAGGTGACATAAAAAAAACTCTTCACACAAATAATGGCAGAAAACTTCCCAAGCAGGGGAAAAGAGCTTGACATACAGATAAACGAGGCATATATGACTCCAAATAGCCTTGATCAAAAAAAAATCTACACATAGGCATATAATTGTTAAGATTCCAGAAACTCAACAGAAGAACAAAGTTCTACAAGCAGTCAGAGAAAAGAAACAAATCACATACAAAGGAAAGCCCATCAGAATCACAGCAGACTTCTCAACACAAACCATCAAGGCGAGAAGAGCTTGGAGTGACATATTCCAAGCCCTAAAAGAAAACAGCCTCCAACCCAGATTGATGTACCCTGCAAAACTATCTTTCAAATTGGATGAAGATATAAGATACTTTCATAACAAAGAGCACCTTAGGAACTTCGTGAATACCAAAGCAGCACTCCAAAGAATTTTACACAATATCCTAGGAACAGACATGGAGGATCACAACCCCAGGAAGCAAAGCAGAATGGACCCATCTGGCATGACAAGAACTTAAATGTAAAGGGGGAGAACCCAACAAAAAGAAAAAGTCATGGCAATGACAAGTCAATATGTTTCAGTTATAACCATCAACGTTAATGGTCTCAATTCACCAATCAAAAGAAATAGACTGGCAGAATGGGTCAAGAAGCAAAATCCAACAATATGCTGCATACAAGAAACACACTTAATTCAAAAGCAAACTCATAGACTGAAAGTTAAAGGGTGGAAAACAATACTGCATGCAACAGGAACCCCCAAAAAAGCAGGAGTAGCTATCCTCTTGGCAGATCAAGTAGATTTCAAACCAACACTGACTAAGAGAGATGAAGAAGGACACTACATCCTTGTAAAGGGAAGAATCCAAGAGGAAGAGATGAAAATCATAAATATCTATGCACCAAACACTAGTGCGCCCAACTATATAAAACAAATACTAACGGACATGAAAAGTCATATATGCACTAATGCAATTGTAGTGGGGGATCTCAACACCCCACTGTCACAAATAGATAGATCAACTAGACTAAAAATAAGTAATGAAATACTATAACTCAATCGAACTCTTGAATAAATGAACTTAACAGATGTTTACAGAGTCTTCCACCCACAAAATCAGAATACACATTCTTCTCAGCTGCACATGGGTCATTCTCCAAAATAGACCACATACTCACTCACAGAACATATTTAAGTAAGTGCAAAGGAATTGAAGTTATCCCCTGTATATTATCAGACCATAGTGTGATGAAATTGGAGATCCATAGCAAAAGAAACTCAAAAAATTTCATAAACATGTGGAAATTGAACAACATACTTCTGAATAACCAATGGGTCACAGAGGAAATTAAAGAAGAAATCAGACAGTTCCTTCAATTAAATGACAATGACAATACAACATATCAGAATCTATGGGACACAATGAAAACAGTCTTGCGAGGGAAATTCATAGCAGTGAATACGCATCTTAGGAAAACAGAATGAGCCCAATTAAACAACCTGATGCTGAACCTCAAGCTTCTAGAAAAAGAAGAGCAGGATAACCCCAAAGCTCATACAAGGGAGGAAATTAAAAAGATCAGAGAAGAAATCAATGCAATGGAGACTAAGAGAACGATACAAGAAATCAATGAAGCCAAGAGTTGGTTCTTCAAAAGAATCAACAAAATGGACAAACCTTTAGCCAACCTTGTCAGAAAAAGGAAAGAAAAGGCCCAAATCCATGCAATTAGGAATGAAAAGGGTGAAATGACAACAGACCCAGCAGAAATCCAGAGGATCATCAATACCTACTTCCACAACCTATACGCCAATAAGATGGACAACACACAAGAAATGGACAGATTCCTAGATACATATGAATTACCAAAATTGAACGAACAAGACCTAAAAATTCTGAACAACCCAATATCAACCAATGAAATGGAAAATGTAATTAAAAACTTATCAACTAAGAAAAGCCTGAGCCCTGATGGCTTCACTGCTGAATTCTACAAGACATTTAGAGAGGAACTGCTGCCACTACTGTTGAAACTCTTCAACAAAATTGAAAGGGAAGCAATACTCCCAAATTCAATCCTGGAAGCAAGCATCACCTTGATCCCCAAAGCAGAGAAAGACCCAACTGAAAAGGAGAACTACAGGCCAATTTCACTATTGAACATAGATGTAAAAATCCTTAATAAGATACTGGCAAACAGAATGCAGAAGTTCATCAAGAAGATCATACACCCTGATCAAGTGGGATTCATCCCAGGGATGCAGGGATGGTTCGACATATGCAAAGCAATCAATGTAATACAGTATATCAATAGAGCCAAGGACAAAAACCATATGATTATCTCCATAGACGCAGTAAAAGCATTTGACAAAATCCAACATGCATTTATGATAAAAACCCTACAAAAAATTGGAATAGATGGTCTCTACCTCAAACTGATAGAGGCGATCTATGAAAAACCAACAGCCAATATCATACTAAATGGTCAAAAACTGAAATCCTTCACACTAAAATCAGGAACAAGACAAGGATGTCCACTATCACCACTCTTGTTCAATATAGTTCTGGAAACATTAGCCACAGCAGTTAGACAAGAGAAAGAAATAAAAGGAATAAAGATAGGTAATGAAGAAGTCAAATTGTCATTATTTGCAGATGACATGATACTCTATATAGAAGACCCCAAGAACTCCACCAAAAGTCTTCTAGACTTAATAACCAAATTCAGTCAAGTAGCTGGTTACAAGGTCAACACACAAAAATCAATAGCTTTCCTCTACATAAACAACAGACTCACTGAGAGAGAAATGGGGCAAATAATTCCTTTCACAATAGCATCCAAAAAACTGAAATACTTAGGAATCATCCTAATGAAAGAAATCAAAGACCTCTTCTCTGAAAACGATGGCACTCTGAAAAGAGAGATTGAAGATGATATTAGAAAATGGACAGACATTCCCTGCTCCTGGGTAGGAAGGATTAATAGAGTGAAAATGGCCATACTTCCAAAACTGCTATACAGATTTAATGCAATTCCAATTGAGATCCCAGCAGCATACTTCATAGACCTCGAGAAAACAATCCAAAAATTCATTTGGAACAAGAAGAGACCCAGAACAGCAAAAGCAATTCTAGGTAACAGAGACATGGCAGGGGGTATCACAATCCCCAACCTGCAACTCTACTACAAAGCTACTGTGAGAAAAACAGCATGGTACTGGCAAAGAAACAGACTTGAGGACCAGTGGAACAGATTAGAAGATGCAGAAACAATGCCAGACACACTCAGCCATCTCATCTTCGACAAAGGAGCCAAACACCCTCACTGGAGGAAAGATAGCCTCTTTAATAAATGGTGCTGGAAAAATTGGGCTTCAACTTGCCAAAGATTAAAACTAGACCTGTATCTCTCACCATGCACTAAACTAAAATCAAAATGGATTAAAGATCTAAATAATAAAATAGAAACTCTGAACCAGTTGGAACAGAGGTTAGGTAGAACCCTTGAAGACATTGGTGTAGGAAAAGATTTTATGAACAAAACCTCAGTTGCCCTTGAACTAGCACAAACAATCAACAAGTGGGATCTATTCTTATTAAAAGGCTTCTGCACAGCAAGAGAAACCACCAACAGTGTGAAGAGACAACCCACAATGTGGGAAAAAATCTTCACCTGCTCTTCCTCAGACAAAGGTGTACTATCTCGAATCTATAAAGAACTTAAAAAGATCAGACCTCCCAAATTTAAAGACCCAATCCGAAAATGGGCATCTGAAATGAACAGACATTTCTCAGACAAAGAAGTAGAAATAGCAAATAAATACATGAAAAAATGTTCAACATCACTGGTCATTCGAGAGATGCAAATGAAAACAATGCTGAGATTCCACTTCACTCCAGAAAGAATGGCTGTATCCTGAAATCAACCAATAACAAATGGTGGCGGGGCTGTGGGGGAAAGAGGAACCCTGCTCCACTGCTGGTGGGAGTGTAGACTGGTGCAAGCACTGTGAAAATCAGTATGGAGATACCTCAAAGAACTAGGACTGGAAGTCCCATTTGACCCTGCTATTCCACTGCTGGGGATCTTCCCCAAAGAATTAAAAGAATCATACCACAGTGAAATATGTGAGCCCATGTTCATAGCAGCGCGGTTTGTAATAGCTAAAACTTGGAAACAGCCCAAATGCCCATCAACTGGAGACTGGATAAAGAAAATGTGGGGTTTTTTAATAAAATGGAGTACTACTCAGCCATAAAAAATGAGAAATTAGAGACATTTATAGCTAAGTGGATGCATATTGAGGCAATACTCTTAAGTGAAATAAATAGGAAACACGTGTAAATACTGAATAGTTTCTCTGGTGTGAGAAACTGAAAGTGTAAATAAGGACTAAATGTATAATAGGTAATGTGAAATAGGAAGAAAAGGGGCAAAGGGGAAGGAAGTGGGAGGGCTAGGGGAAAGGATACAAGGGAATGGGATTAATATGAGAAAATGGAAAAATAGGAACAAAATCTTTGTAAATAGGGAGGACTGGAGGGGTTGAAGGGAGGGCTGGGCAAGGGTGAAAAATAAGAACCAAGAGAGACTATGTAAAGGTGCAAATTTCCAATGATGAATGTCATTATATTGTACACCTAAAATGTACCAATGATTAGAATGAATAATCGATAATGTAAAATAGGAAGAAAAGGTCCAAAGGGGTAGGGGTAGTGGGAGGGGCAGGGGAAAGGAAAGAAGGGAAAGGAAAAAATGATGAGAAATGGAAAAAATGGAAATAAAGTCTTTGTAAATAGGGAAGGGTGGAGGGTGTGAAGGGAGGGCTAGGAATGGGGAAAAAATAAGAACCAAGATGCATTATATAAAGGTACAATTCCCAATGAGAAATGTAATTGCGTTGTATACCTACAATGTACCAATAAAAGAATTTAATACAAAAAAAAAAAAAAAAGAAAGAAAACCTGCTGACCTTGGACTGAACCTCTGAAACTGTTGGCCAAAATAAAATTTTCTCCTTTAAGTTGTTTTACTGAGGTATTTTTTCACAGTGACAAAAATCTTACTATGTATATTTAACATATAAAAATGTTTTGTTTATCCACTCATCCATCAATGGGTATCTGGCTTGTTTCTACTATTGGCTATTGTAAATGTTGTTATGCACATTGGTGTACAAATATCTCTTTCAGTCTCTGTCTTTATTTCTTTGGAGATATACTCAGAAATACAATTTCTTGATAATATAATAACTCCATGTTAATTTTTGAGGAACTGCTATAGTGGGCTGCTTAGAGCAGCTTATACTATTTTCTCACCAGCAATATACAAGGGTTCCAATTTCTCCATATCCTCACACACATTTGTGATTGTCCTCCTTTGAGGGCCTGAATTATCCTATTTGTCTCCCATGCTGACCACCATTTTCATATAAAATAGTCACTCAATACGTTTGTTAAACGAATCATATTGCTATTCTCAAATATGTATAGCAATTAAACTAGCTGTTAATAAAGAACTTTAAGGAAGAAATCATTTTTATGTGGTTAAGACTTAATTTTTTTAGAATAATAGTTAAAACTCATTTACTTATAGCACAAGAATATATATTGAGATAAACACAAAGAGCTAGTAAAATGATTTAAAAATTACAATAAAATACTGAAAATATAGGTTAGAATGAATATTTTTAAAATTTAAATGCTCATTTTACCCGTAATTACAAATGTCTCTTTTCTTTTTCTTTTTTGGGTACCGGGGATCGAACTCCGTAACTCGGGAACTCGGGTCCTTGCGCTTGCGCAGCAGGAGGCGAAACCACTGAGCTAAATCCCCAGCCCAAATGCCTCTTTTCTGATATATGAAAGTAGGCTTTAAAGTGATAAATAAAAAATATATTCCAGCAAATCTCTGAGTGGAGAATTTTAATTCTTGCTACTTCAGCCAGATATGAGGAATAAGTTTGTGTGAGTGACTGAGTATGTGAGTTTATATGTGCACATGTGTGAATGAGGGAGACTTAGTATGCACATACGTCAGCAAATTAGTTATAAGGACAACATAGGAAGCAATCACAGCGTAAATGTTTTCAGTACTGCAAGGAAGAAACTTGCAAATAACCTTCAGGCTGGTAGTATGCTCTACTTACAAAAGCCAAGGAGATTTACAAAACCCTTTCCACTGCTACACACAATGCATTCTATAGAAGGTAAGCATATTCTGTAGAGAGGACACCGGGGAAAGCCAATCATTTTAAATTTCAGCATTTGCAAAATCTGAAGCAACGAATAGGAACAGAAATATTGAAAGCTAAAGAAAAACTACTGATCAAAGCCTACTTTAAATTCTCAATATATGAAGGGGGAAAGATATACTTCCTAATATGGTTTCACTACAAGCGAATGATTATGTAAAGTGGACTAACATGGACTGGATGAAACCCAGAGAAGAATTAGCAAACAATAAAGAGTAAGGCAGCAAGAAAACAAAATCAAGACACATTTTTCTAACTATTCACAGTGAAAGATTTAATAAGTCCTAGTAAAGAACCATATTTATTATAAACAAATGAAATTATTCGTTTTATGCATGTAAACAAATTATGTTTTATGCATGTGTACATTATACACACATCAAAATATACAATGAATGTTTAAAGAAGAAATTTATTCCAGTAAAAGATACATTGCTATGAATCCCCTCAAATATTCTCCCTCACTTATCCCATCGTCCTTGCCACTTTTTGAAGCAGTTCGGGAAGTCTTGTTCAGTAAGTGTCTCTTATGAGGTGTTATGTGGTGAAAATTGCTGTGTGCCATCCAAAAGAAAGGCTGGGTTATAAAAACATTATGCTGTATCCTCACCTACTTTATTCACAGGGTCCGGCACCATGTGCCTTATGACTCTTCCCCAACGTCAAAATAACCATGAAAAATAAACATTCTGACTTAATTCAGGACATGAGCAGCTATGACAACACAACTATACATTCACGAAAGAGGACTTCCAGAACTGTGTGAGATCGTGGCAAAAAGAATGGGATGAATGTGTTTGGAGCAAAGGATATATTTTGAGGGGGATTAATGGCAATATGTCTTTTACTGTAATAAAATTTTTAAAATTTAAATATTCACTGAATGTTTCAATCACACCTTGTATATATATCCATTATTCCATTCAAGTTAACTATTTAGTAAACTTTAGTTTAACTATTTGTTTTAACTATTTGTTTATTGTCTTCCATTCCCAGGAATATAAGTTCTAGGAGGGTCCTTGTATTTTTCTTTTTATTCAGTGTTGTATCCTTCAAACTTAAAATAATGTCTGGTATGTACTAGGAATTCAATATATGTTTTTTGAATGAATTCCATAGCATAGGCTCAGTTATTCTCCACCCATTTTTTCTATGTCCTTCATAAAGTCCTATTTTTAAAGGATGGTTGCAGGTATTATCAAGCAAGGCTTGAAAACAAAACCAAATGAACTTTATTATAATTTTAATTTTGAATATCAGAATGGGTAGAAAAAAATTCCTTTTAGAGGGGAAGATATAAAAAACTGACTCCTTCTTGTGTGGATATGTGCATAGGTAAGATCAACTAGTATATGAAAGAGAGACATTTCCTTATATGCCAGTGGAGGGAAAACTACTAAGTGTGAAATAAAATAATCTATCCATTTACTCATATTTAATGGCTAGTAGATAAATTCAGATTCCAATACGCTTAAAGCAGTCTCTTTTAATGATGGAAGGCAATATATATATGAACTTTAGGTGGGGATTTAGCTCAGTGGCACCATTCCAGCCTCACAAGCGCAAGGTCCTGAGTTCGATTCCCCCATACCAGAAAAAAAACAGATGATATATATGAACTTTATTAAATTTAGTTTAAAATATATTATTTCTTTTTTAATATGTCACATATTAGAGAATTATTATTACCTATACTGAGGATTGAACCCAGGGCCTCATCCATGTACACTATTTCTGAGCTACATTTCCAGCTTTTTTTATTTTTACGTTGAGACAGAGCCTCAGTAAGTTGCCCAGGCTGGCCTTGAACTTGTGATTCTTTCTGCCTGAGCCTCCTGAGTAGCTGTGATTATAGGCATGCACTATTGAGCACAGCAAGGAATTGTTTTAAATAGAGATATGACATGTAGCAAAATTCACCATTTTAAAGCACATAATTGGTTTCAATAGGGTCAGAAGGCTGGGTAACAATCGCCATTGTCTACTTCCTGGAAATTTCACCACTCCTCTCCCCTCCCAAACACCTGCACCCATTAGAAGCCACTCTTCATCTCCAGCTATGCCCTGGCAACCACTAACCCACTTTATGTCTTTATGAATTTGCCTCTTCTAGATATTTCATATGAATGGAATCATACTATACAGCATTTTATAAATGGCTTCTTTCACCTTAGGTTTACAAAGTTTTTACATGCTGTGGTATACATCAATATTTCATTCCATTTTGTAGTTGAATAATATTTTGTTGTATGCAACACTACATTTTGATTGTCCATTCATCAGCTGATAAATCCTTTCACTGTTTCCACTTTGGAGCTATAAAAAATAATGCTCTTATAACCATTCCAGTACAAGTTTTTGTAATGGACATATTTTTTTCATTTCTTGTGAGTGTACATTTAGAAGTGAAATTGCTGGGTCTTGTAGTAACTCTAACTTCCTGCAGAAGTGCCACAGTTTTCCAAAGGAACTACACCAACTTACATTCCCACTAGCGATGAATGATGGTTCCAATTAATCTGTATCTTTGATAACACCTGTTACTATCTTTTTTATTGTAGCAACCATAGTAAATATGAAGTATTATATTGTTTTTTGAGTCATATATCCCTAATGGCTAATAATGTTAAATATCTTTTCATTTATTTACGGGCTATTTGTATATGTGCTTGGAGAAATGTTTATTCAAGTTCTTGTCCTTCTGAAAACTGAATTTTTGTTTTTTTGTTGTTGAAGTGTAAGAGTTTAAACTGCATTTTTATTTTACTTTCTTTATTTTTGAGATACAGTCTTGCTCTGTTGCCCAGTCTGGCCTTGAGTTCTTGGGCTCAAGGAATCCTCCTGCCCCAGCCTTCTGTAGAGTTGAGATTATATATTATGTGCCATGATGCCCAGCCTTGAAGTGCATTCGTACATGGTTATATTTCACTGACAAGAGTCAGAGAGAAGGTTGGGATGTATTAAGGGAGAACTGGATCCCTGAATATTGTCAACCTATTAAATATACTATGGCTTCAATCATTATTTAACATCTCTTGCCTACCAAACCTGCTTTTATCTCTTCTGATCGCTAAAATTCTTATTCTTTTCATCTTTCTCATCATGGTCAGTATTAAACTTAAATTACCCATCTTTGGTTTCTTTCCTCATTGCTGCAATGTTTTCACTCACTCTGATATGGGTCACATTCTCCTCCGGCCTCTCTATTTCTATGACCAGGGCACATCCAGACCCTCACTGAATCCCACTTAGATTACTTTCTTACTTCCAGTTTCTTCTCTCTCAAAGCCATTCTATATACTGCTATCATGTATCTTTCTAAAGCATAATTCTGCTCACATCCCTTTCCTGCTCAAAAGTTTGTACGGTCTGGTCCCAGCCTACTTTTCTTTCTTCCAGTTCCTAAACCACAAATAAGCTACTTTGGGCTCCCTCCCTCAAAATTCATGATTACTATAATCACAAATTTGCTTATTTGTTATACGTTTTAAAAAGTGTTAATGTGAAAAGAAGAATTAAGTAAAAATATCAAAAGAAAATAAAGGTAGCTATTCCATAGAAAAATGAAGGTAGATCTTAATATCTATTCCCAGTGTGGTTCTTAGTATTCGAAATTCTCTGGAGAAAAAGGTAAGTTGCACAAAAAGAAACAAATACATAAAACCACCAACTGCATTAGAACTATTTGAAATAATGAGAACATATATTTGCATTCTATATCAAATACATATGAGTTAAAATTGTAGACCTTTCAGTTCTCATGTACTTCTGGGTAACAGCAGTAGTATGTATTGTGTAGTTTCACACTGTCACATAGCAAAACTGCTTTTTGTTTGTGGTAAATATTTTTTCCAACATAAAATACCATCAAATGAATGCAGATGAAAATTTTTATAGAACACTAAAGATAAACAAAAGATAAAATCACAGGGCCAGATATACCATTGTAATTTTAGGATTCTATCAAACAGCAACACAGAGGGAGGATATGAAAGGGAAATTTTCCTATAATTTTATCTATGAAATATTTTAATATTCAAACATGAATATTGAATTAATTAGGAGTTTAAAGGAATGTGACCAATTATTCTATAACTTAAAGGTCATGTAAACTCATATACACAATGTGTAAGCTACAAACGAAACCAAATACATAGGCAAACATATTTATACTTTACCCACAGAAACCTGTGAGTATAATTTGGACACTAAAAGAACTGATGGTCAAAGAAAATGTTTTCTAAAATCCAGGACAAATATAACTGCTGAGATTGAGACAGAAGAAAAGGCTAACAAAACAAGCGATGTTTTCCATTTTATAGATTTTTCTCTCGGGCATAATTATAAAGTGACATTCAAGTGCAACCAATGAAGTCCCTATTTTTTTCCCTCACAAAATCCAAAGACATCAGCAAAACCACCTATGTCATAATAAAAATAAAAAGTCTTTGACTTTTTAAATGTTATCATACTGTCACAGTGGAATAAAATTAGTTTGAAAAATGATCTGAAGGCACATGACGCAGTTCATTATGTATAACAGCAACAGCAGCGGTTTCCCTGTGTTCATAAAGCCTGCTCCATTAAATTTACCTCCAGTCAATAATTAGGAGTCCACAAATAAACCTGGGCAATTAAATCAATACCACCAGGCAATTATATTCCAGAGTCTAGGCTCAGTGGCACAAAAAGGCACTATATCAAGCTGCAGTATTAAGTAGTCTGATGCTGTTTTCAATGGGATTTTTTTTATACTAACTGGACAGAATAAGCACATATCTAGATAATGTAGGATGTGTGTACATACCTCTATATATGTTAGCCAAAATAAGCAGGTCCTGTGTCAGTATAACTAGTAAAATTTAATAAAGATTTATACATATTGATTATTCTTTATGCTCATATATGATGATAAACTTTCTAAAAGACATACAAGGTCATACTTACATGGTGAACACTTAAAAAAATCATTCAAAGGTTTATTTTTATCATCTTCAAGCTGGAGGGAAAAACACCTCACAAAGTCAGTACTGAACTCCCCTATGAGCTGAGTCCTGGTGCACATGACACGACTCGAGTGAGAATGGTCTTGCTTCTCAGAGGCAGGCTGTCCCTGCAGAGGGTTTTGTTGAGTGCCTGCACATCTGGACCTCGACAACTTTGAGCAAAAGACTGCCGATTACCTTTCATTATTACTGAAGTGATTCCAGATATTTCAAAAAGACATAAAACTGATGTTAATACGAATAACTTATACACTTTATTTTGTCTTGATTTAACCAAAAACACAGAAACTGTTACTTGTTAATATAAGTGTAAAACAATTAGACTTAGTATCAGCTTCTGTTTTCAATCTTTACAGAGAAGCATTTATAATATCTTTCAAAAAATCATAGGACAGTTATTTTTGCTATTTTCACAAATATGTTTTAGCTTTTGTTTATTCCTGATCAATTCTGAAATAAACAATTGGAATGAGCAAAAAACTAATGAAAAAGTTTTAAAATACATTACATGCTGTCAATGATTTCAAAACAAAAGCTGGCTATGACTAGCAAAGCAGGGCTCTCACCTGCCAATAAACTGCCCTTGATCACTTACAAGAGGGGCGCATCCCAGCAGACTCTATGTGTATTAAAAAAATACTTGAAAGGGAAGAGAAAGTACCACACAGGTCACAGCAGCAGTCTCAATAGACCCCTCAGGGATTTCCACTCGTCTTGGCCTTGTCATTCTCTATGCAGCTTTCTACTCAGCCCAGAAAACGTCGATAGGAAAATGTTTGAGGGGCCTCTGGTGGAAATTTTTTCATTCTTTCTGCATTGACAGGATGCCAAATCAATATTTACTTCCCACTAACAAGCTGCTCGAGGTCTCAGTAGAAAATATTGTAGAGAGTGCGGGAAGACACAGTAATAAACAGCTGTCTGGCTGTGAGGAAAACATGAATTGACTGGAAACAGGTCCACAGTAAAAGGTCACTGAAACCATGAACTCCTCAGGTGTCCATATCAACTACTAACTTTAAAGACACATAACAAAGAATCTGCTTTCCTAAGAGGTCTGAGAGAATGGATCCTTTTCAGTCTGGCAAGCACAGAAACTGACTCAATAATTTAATTAATGCATTTGCTAAGACTCATGTTGGCTCTTTCCCAAGGCATTTGTTTCATTTGTTAAGTCCAAAAGCACAAATAGAGGGTTAACTTTCCTGCCTACCTTTCAGGATAATTCTTTACCTAAAAAGGAGTAAGTAATGGGTAAATGTTTAGAAAAAGTTAGACTTCTAGTAAAAATGTAAGGCTTATATTTTTATTTGGAAGTTTTACTGTATGAAGCGAAAAAGAGAGAAAAAAGAATACCTGTCCTTCAAGAAGTTTCTGAATGTACATCAGCCATTCTTTGTCATTTTCAGCATCTATCTTTGTCCTTTTCATTTCCTACAAAGATGAAAATACTGGTGTTGATATTCTTATACAACATGGTCATACTATTGGTTACTGAATAAATCTACAGGGTGACCAGTAGAACAATTTTTAACAAAGAGCTGCCTGTACTCTCAATGTAGGAATATTTAAATTCATGCTCTTTAATATTTAATTTATAAGTGTTCCCTTACATATGGAAGATAAAGTTATACTTCTGTATTTCACAATAATTTAGGAGTACAGTATTATATTTCTGCTTTCATGGTGCAGCTCAAGATATAGACTGAGATGCCAGCCACTTCACACAGGTGGTCAGTTTTTTAAACAAATTTATTGCAGTTTGATGCAGTTCAAAGAACATAAAAGTGGTGGTCTGGGCTTTGGTTGGGCAAGACACTCGACACCTTATTTCGCTACAAAATGCAGGGATCATTTTAAATAGCCCTAGTCTGTAATTAAATCTAGGAAATATGTTAAGGTTCATTGATCCTCCTCAGAACAGTGTATTTGTACTTGAGTCCTTTTTCTTCATGAAGGCCTTCATTCAAGGTTATGTGGGCTGCAATATTACAGTGCTGTATATTTTGATTTCACATTGCATCTGCCAAGAGGTGTCATTTTTTCCACAGAAATGCATCATCTAGTCTTTGGAATTGTAATGAGAGGTATGTAGTTGAAGAAAAAAAATTTAATTTGACAATTAAAAGGAGATGCCTTTTTCTAACTTGTCAGCTTAGAGAAGGCATCCTTTTAGAAACCTACTAAAGGCAATGCCTTGGAAGTACAGAATCTGCACAGACTCTGTGTATTAAGTACCCTGTGCACACAGACACACATACCCACACAAGAAATTTTGCTGTATCTGCTTATGTTAGAACTCTAGACATGAGTAGCCTCGATCTTAACTTTTTGGGAAGTTTTTCACTATTCACAAATTTTAATTTCTGTATATAGCTCACATATACTCACAATAAATACATTTTTTCAACAATGTATCTTCAAAATATATATTGATCAACAATTTTAGGTTTAGCTGAATAATATTTAGCTGAGAAAAACCCAGGTTGAGGGTGTAATTCAGAAGTGCCAGCCCATTATGAGTGAGGACCTGGGTTCTAACCCCAGCACAGCCAAAACAAACAAAAAACAAAGTGAAACATTATATAGAATCTCACATACGAGATACAGCTTAACTACATCCATTCAAACTGACTTAATCTAAAATACTAGTTTGGAAGCAATGTAACATAATTAATTAAAGAAAATGGAAGAAACAGGAAAAGAATAACTGGCCAAAATGACAAGCAATTCAAAATATATGTTGAGAGTTGTTTCTATATTACACAGTTAAATTTCTCTAAAAGTTTTTTGAGTTGGTTAATATTGGATGTATATCATTACCACATTAATCTTACCTTCACAAATGTAATCTTAATGATGAAATTCTAAGAATTATAAAACAAACAAAATATGCACTGAATGTGTAATAAGCCACTTATTAGTCAATATTGAAATGACATTACCACTTCATCTTCTGAGTCCAGTATTTCCTCAAGATCTGATCGTGAAATGTTCAGGATAGACGCTGCCAAGGTCTGAGCTTTATGTGTTGAAGTTTTACAAGCTTCTCTGTTTTTCTGCATTTTTTTAAGCTCTCTGATTTTTTGTCTTATCACATGGACATCGTTTTGTAACTCTTTGACCAAAGCCTGAAACATTGGAAAGAACATGGGTTCATAGGGAAGTCATAATGAAGACAAAGCAGTCCTAACATAAAAATGTGAAAACAGTAGCAAATCATTTTTATTTGGATTATTCTCATTTTATTTCACTTGGAATATAATGGACTACTCTTTACTTGTTGGTTTGCAATAAAAGCTGTTTTAAATGACCTCTTAACCAACTTGCTGGATCAAGCTGTCTCTCAGATATACTAACTGGTATGTTGCTTGTATGCTTGTTGGCTACTTTAAATCATGACAAAGCACAGTTACTTCCACTAGTTGACCTGATTCCAAAAATTGGTTCTGTTTATCCCTAAATATGTACAGATCAGTGGTAACAGGTTGTTACATAATTTATTTAACTATAACTTAAACTGATGAAAGATGACTGCAAAAAGGCTTGTTTCTATTTTACTAAAACTGAACTAGAAATCTTTTGGAAGGACTTGAGAAAGACAAGTTAGGTGGACTTTCAATTAAATTGTATGTAGGCAAGATGATAATAATGGATTGGAAACACATAAAAAAAAGCTAGAATTGCCTCCCCAAAGTCTTTCAATTCCCCCTGTGAGGAAAAATGCCTGCCCATAACATTTTCACATGTGCATTAGAAAAAGCTATCTTTTTTTTGCTTCCAAAACATAATTTTTGTCAGTGAAAGCATTCCATTTATTAATCACATGCTGAGCCAGCACTCCTCAAAATTATTATGACATTAACAAACTATAAGCACAAAAACTACTCCTTAGAAAACAGAGACTCTTTGGTCTAACAGAGTAGGGATCCAGTTCTTCCATCAGCTGATAGGATGTTGATAATGCTGGTGCTAATAACAACAATGACAATCACAGCAGATACCATTGGCTGTCAAAATAACTTATTGAGCCTTTAAGTACGTAAGGCATTCTACTAGATGTCTCACATATGTTACCCCTACTCCTCCCAACTCTTGTCTTGTTTTAATTTTAGTTTATTGGTACATGTGTATAATACATAATGTTTACATTCCTCATGGGAAGTTGGTACATATACATAACACATATTAATTTCTTACTCTGGATGGACTGAGTTCTGAGTCTCAGTGCATGGTTTATGAATTGCGAGGAAGTTAAATTAGATATTTGGACTATTTTCAATCTTTTACTAGCTCAAGTAATGTTGCAACAAAAATGGTGCTCATGTATCAATTTTGTACCTCTAGGATACATTGCTAGAAGTGAAACTGCTGTACCAAAGGGTATATAAAACTGTAATCTTAAAATTTTTCCTCTTTCTGTCCAAGATACTATTTTTACCTCCAAAAAGAATCAATGAAAATACCTATTTCTCCACATCATTAGCGAAATATTAATCTGGAATTTTAGTGTATTTTGTCTGGTTTCACTGTATTTTAACGTTTTATTTCTCCTATTATGAAGTTGAGAGTCTTCCTTGAGATATTGTATTGTATGTATGAGACAAATACAAACCATGATTTCTCCCTGCTATTTTCAGGTTTTATTTTTCAGTTTTAAGTATTAGCTCTATTTCTTCCAGTGATTTCATTAGGTGAGTCTCAGCTTTTCATTCTGTTCTATTTCTCTTTTTATTAGTAAAACTTTGTACTTTAATCAGCAAGACTGAATAATAAATTTTAACATCTTTTAGTACTCTTATTACTCTTCTTTTTGTTTGTTTAATTTTCCTATAACATTCAGCTTGTCTGGCTCAATCCCTCACTTCATTATTACAGCTAATTTTATATGAATCCTGCTAAATTTTATTGCAATTCTGTTTTAGATTGTTTGAATTATTTTAATATTTTCAGATGTTGAGTCTTCCTAATCAAAGAACATATTATTCTCTTTCATTTAAGTATTCATTTTATTTCTAAGGATCATTTTTTTTCAAAATACAATACCAACATTTATTCATCTTTACAACACCCCTGTGAGGTAGGTCAACACATCTTTTATTTATAAATTTAGTTTACTCCTAGGCAATTTATTTTATTTAACTTGGCCAATGATTATAGCTTTTATATATGAATACTTTTACCACATAGTTATCATACTGAATTTATTTGTTATAGGAGTTTTTTAGTTGTTGCCTTTTTAGTTTTTTCAAATTGAATTGTATCTGCAAAGACTTATAATTTTATCTCCCATTTTCCTGTCCTTTTTTTTTTTTTTCTACTGAGGATCGAACTCGGGACCTTGTACTTGTAAGGGAGGTGGTGGAACCACTGAGCTAAATCCCCAGCCCTTCATTTTCCTGTTTTTATACCTCTAGTTTCTTTCTGTCTTCCTATTTCACTGGTTAAATCTCCTCTGAACAATTTTAAATAATAATATTGATGAAAATACTTAACTTGTTCTTCATTTTAGTGGGACGCTTTCTATTTCCTAGGAAACAGTATACCAGCTTTGAGTTGAAATATATTTTAAGAAAGTAATATTTTCTTAAGAAATTTTTTCCTAAGTAATATTTTCTTAAGAAAACTATATTTTAAGAAAGTAATTATATATATTTTGCCTATTTTCTAGATAAATGGATACTAAATTAGCTTCAATGCATTCTAGCGTCCATATAATTTACCATATTATTTTCCATCACAAATTTATTAATGATTAATAACCTTGATATTGAATTGTTCTTGAATAACCTCCATTTTGTTATATCATTTTTTGATGTACTGCTGGAAAAATTTTGGAAGGTATCTTTCTCTTTCCATATTCTATATTAATTTTAATAAAATTGAATTTATCTATCATTATTGCTGTAGCAACATTAACCTGCATTTGGCCTAGTATTTATTGCGGGAGATTTTTTTTTAACTTTAGCTTTTTCTTTAGTTTTTATTAATGTATGTTTGCAGGACATAATAATTTCATGTATTATGGGAGTTTGTGCCTGTACATAGCACATCTTGATACTACTTTGGTTCCCTTCCCCCTCAATCCTCCCTATTTTGATTTGCTATTTATTAAGGAATGAGTTTTGATATAATATATATTCCTAGAAAATTATCCATTTAACCTAGGCTTTCAAATTTATTTGCAGAGTTAGCTAAATAGTCTATAATTTTTTCCTTGCATCTACAGCTATTTTCATGTACCTCTTTTTTTTTCTTTTGTATGGAAGTACTTTTATTTTTTCTTAGGTAACCTGAAGCCTAATTAGGTAAGCTATTAGTTTTTTAATTCTACAAACTAATTCATTAGTTTCTATTTTTGTTTTTAAATCTGGTTTTCATATTAGTTGAATATTTATTTTCATGTCTTCTTATTATGTATACAAAGTATAAAAGTTTTTTCAGCACTGTTTAAACTGTATCCTACAGTTTCTTATCTTAAAGTGTGACTGCTGTAGGGATATTTTGCATTTTGTTCAGCTTTTCTCTTTAACCTAAAACTTAAAAAAAAACAACTATGAAGTAGTGATTTCTGTTCTCTGGTTTTGCAATTAACTCCAGTTTTATTCCATGCTATGTACTACTTACAAATTGTACAAAGTTAACTTACTTACAAATATCCACAGTAATATATTATTTATAGTATTAATAGAAAGTTATCTGTACTATTTCTACCTTTCAGAATTGAGATTTCCTTTGGTGTGTCCCAAGTGGAATCATGGAAAAAGACTGTGAGATGAAGATTTGTGTGCAGAAGGTTTAGCAGGGAATGCCCTATAAGAAGCAGGCAAGCAGGACTAACCAAGGGAGAAGTTGAAGTGCATTGCAGAATTATTTTTTAACCTTTTGTCCTTTTTTTTTTTAAAGTCCAGAATCTTCATTAGAACATATCCAGTGCATGATACTTTTAGATCAATTTTCACTGGTTCAAATTATATTCCTTGAAGTCTCTCTATTCCTGAAAATTATTTTGGATTCAGGTTTTAATATATTTGTTCTAGCCTAATATTTTATTTTGTTCTTTTAGATTCCAATTGTACATATGTTGAATCTTTTTCTTGTACTCCATAAATCTTTTCCCCAAAAACTTTTTAAAAAAAATATTAGGCATAATTAGAATGAAATAAAGAACAGAGACTTTAAATTGTTATTTTAATGAGTTTTGACAGTTATATATGTCTGTACAATCACCAATCTGCTCAAGATACCAGAATTTCCCTGATGTCTCTTCTCAGTTAATTCCTTCCACGTTCAGAAAGCAACTGTTCGGAATTACATGATCTTAATTTTATCTGTTCTAATATATTACATAAATGGAATAATATTACATGCTTCTTTATGTACATAGTTAACATGGTGTTTTGAAGATTTATTCATTTTGTTGCATATATCAGTAAGTTTGTCTTTTTCTTTTAGCTTACTGTTGAAAGTATACTTAATTCAATAAGTTCAAAGTATTTATAGTGTACAATTTCAACAGATTCAATACACACATATGTAAAACAATCAAAATATTTTTTCCAGGATATTTATATTTTCTTCTAGTTTCTTGCTTCATCTGCCAGCTTGCTTTCATTTGGTTCCATTTTCCTATCACTTTTCCCCTGAGTTCATACATTTATTTCTACTTTGCCCTGGTAATTTTTGTTTATTTAGTTTGCCTCTTAGTAAAATATTTTCACTTGCTCTACAACAACTTAACTCTGGTAAAACTTGTTTTCCTATCATTTAGTTTTCTTGTTCTTTCTTCCATTTTTATTCCAGTATGTTTTTAAAGATACTGTGCTGGCTCCTTCTTTCAGGACTCATTTTAAGGGACTTTTTCTTGAAAGTTATATGGCAGAGTGACCTGGGGTATGTACCAGGCAAGTAGAATTTTATATATGCATTTGTTTCTCTTTTGAATTCTATTATCTAGGCTATTTTTGCTCCATTTGTTTACAAGTAAGTAATCTATATTCTTGGCTTCTATGAGAAAAGGCCCTTCTTGCAGATAAGACTTGTCTGTGTTATTCTTTACTCAGTTCTGCCTCTTCTTTTCTTTGAAAAAACAAACCAGTTCTAGGAAGGCAATATCATGAACTATTTAAGCCCCATTCTGCTGCTGGAAATAGGAAACTTAGGATTTGTATTTCATGACTTTCTTCTTCCAAAAATGCATTTTTGACAAAATTTTTCAGAGATCCTGCAGCACTAAATACTCTCTTTCTATTGCCTTATCTCTGCTTTATCTTGCATAATTCTATCACACTTCCCAGCTTTTGGCTTCTCTCTCACATACTTTGAAATAGTGAGTTTTAGCAATATGACCTTGTTTTGTGGTAAAAAGGACAGTATTTTTTTAAACAGTCTTTTTATTTGTTCCATTAGTCCAAAGGACAGAAGGGAGGGGAATCTTTGTTTTGACCCACTACAATCAAGTCAGAATTCTCCTAAGGGCATTTTATCCTAATATTAATTTCAAACATGCAAAAAAGTTGAAAAAAGTGTTTAGTATACAAACACATTCACCAACTATATATTAACTTTTACATTGATTTATTGAATATATATATATATATATATTCTTTCATCCATCTTAGTTTGTTGATGCTAGTCAAAGAAAATTGAAGATATTAGTACAGTTCGCCCCTAAACACCTCAGCATGTATACTATTAACTAAAGATGAATATTTAAGTTCTCCTTGCTATTTCTGAGGTAAAATTTATACAGTGAAAAGCTAAGTCTTGGTTATATGGCTTTACAAAAGAAAACCTGGGGTAAACTACACCCAGATTAAAGAGCAGTTCCATCACACCAAATAATTCAATTATATCCCTTTCCACTCAATCCTCAACCCTAGTCCTAAGATTTCTGCAGTTTTGATTTGCATTTCCCTAATGATCTATAATGGTAAGCACCTTTGCAGGAACCTATTGACTATTTTCATGTCTTCTTTGGATAAAGTTTTATTCAGGACTTTTGCCTGGTTTTCATTTATATTATTTGTGGTTTTGCTACTGAATTGTTTGAATTCCTTATACATTTTGGATATTAACCATTATCCAGATACATGGTTTGCAAGTATTTTCTCCTATTTTCTCGTTGTCTTTTAATTTTGTGGAGTATTCCCTTTGCTGTATAGAAGCCTTTCATTTCCACTTACTTATTTCTGCTTTTTTGGGGGGTTGGGCAGTGTCATATATAAAAACTGCCAAGACCAATGCCAAGGAATTTTTCTGGTGAGCCTTCCTTTGGGACTCTTAAGGTTTCAGGTCAGATACTTATGTCTTTATTTCTTAACTTTTGTTAGTTAACTTTTGTGAGTAGTGAAGGTAAAGGCCCAATTTCATTGTTTTACATGTGGTTTTTCAGTTTTCCCAGAACCATTTATTGAAGAGATTATCCTTTTGCTATTATTAATTATTGTGTCCACTGTCAAGCATTAGTTGACCATTAATTCTGACTCTCTATTCTGTTCTATTGGCCTATGTGTCCATTTTTATGCCAGTAGCAGGCTACCTAGATTACTATAGCTTTGTAATATAGTTTCCAACAAGAAAATATAATGTAATTTCACATAAGACTTACTCTTCCTATTCAACAATGCTTTGTCTGTTCAAGATCTTTTGTAGTTCCAAATGAACTTTTATGATTTTTTCTACTTCTGTGAAAAATATCATTGAAATTCTGAAACAAAATGTATTGCATCCATAGATCACCTTGGGTTTATTATGAATATTAATTCTTGTAATCCATGAACATAGCAGTCTCCATTTGTGTCTTCAAAGCTGTTTCATCGGTGAAATTTTTCAATAATCAGATCATCTTTTCACTTAAGTTTTTTGTTTTGTTTTGATGGTGCTATTGTAAATGGAATTGTTTTTACGTTTTCAGTTTGCTGTTAGTGTATAGAAACAACTGGTTTTTGTATGTTAATTCTGTAACCTGCAACTTTACAAATTCATTTATTTCCATAGTTTTCTGGTGGAGTCTTTGGAGTTTTCTATATATACAATCATGTCACCTGCAAACAGTCAATTTTACTTCTTCTGTCATGATTTGGTGCCTTTTTTACGGTGAAATTAATTCTTGCCTAATTGCACTGGCACAAACTTCTACTGCTTTGTTAAATAAATGTGGTGAGAATGGTGCAAATGGGCATTCTTGTCTTGTTCCTACTCTTAGAGGAAACACTTTCAATCTTCTGCCACTGAGTAAGATCTTAGCTGTTGTATATGGCTTTTATCCTGCTGAGATATGTGTTAGCTTTTCATCACTATAATATATGTGAGAAAACTTAAAGAAGGAAAGATTTATTATCTTGACTCACATTTTCAGAAGTTTCTATCCAGGAGTCTATGGTTACCTGGGTTCCTTGCTTTTAGGCCCATGACAAGCAGAATATCATGGCAGAGACAATTTGGTGGAAAGCAGTTTACTTGTTTACTTGGAGGACAGGAGAGAGCAAGAGCAAGAGCGGGCGATGAAGAGAGGAGACAGGTGGAGGAGACAAGGCAGGGGAGACTGGAGAGAGGAGAGAAAGGCTGGCGGGAGGAGGAGAGAGGGGAGGGAATGTGACAAGTGAGAGGAGGGAAAGCTTGCATCCCCAGGCTTCTTCCAGTTTTGTTCCATCTGGGTCCCCAGCGTATTGAATGGTGCCACTCACATTCAGAGTGGGTCTCTTCCCTCAGTTTGCTACCCTACATGCCAAATGACTCTGAAAACAACCTCAAAACCACACTTAGAAGTAAGCTTTACTAATATCCTAGGTGCCTCTCAATATAATAAAGCTGACAAGCGAAATCAACCATCACAAGGTAGATTGGTTTTACATCCAATGTTGAGTTTTTATCATGAAAGGATTTTTAGATTTTTGCTAAATTGTTTTCTACACTTGATTTTGTGATATCATTTTTATCTTTCATTCTGTTAATGTGGTACAGCACACTTATTAATTTGCTTAAGTCCTACTTGAACATGTGTAGTTTTAATGTGCTGTTGAATACATTGTGCTTGTATTTTGTTAAGAATGTTTACATCTATGTAAATACTATACTATGCATCTATGCAGATACTGGTCTGCAATTTTTTTGTGGTGTCCTTATGTGACTTTAGCATCAGAATAATGCTGGCCTTGTAAATAAAGTTTGGTAGGGTTCCTTCCTCTTCAATTTCTTTGGAAGAGTTTGAGAACTGTCATGAATTTTCTTTAAATGTTTGGCAAAATTCACTAGGGAAGCTATGTGGTTTTAGGGGTTTTGGGGGGGAGGTTTTGGACTATTGATTCAATCAATTGTTTTGTCAAATTTTTATTTCTTTATGATTTTGTCTTTTGTAGAAATCCGTATCTCCCATTGTTTGCCTAATCTGTTGCCATATAACTTCAATTTTGTGATATTTTCTATTTCTGTGGTATCAGTTGTAATAGCTCTTCAATTATAACTGTGTTTTACTTTTCTCTTTTTTCTTAACTGATCTGGTTAAAGGAATGTCAATTTTATCTTTCAAAAAATCAGTTCTTAGATTTATTGATGTTCTATATTATTTTTCTAATCTTTATCTGATTTATTTCTTCATTTTATTATTTCCTTCTAATTTTGGACTTTGTTGTTTATTGGCTCTATATGGATTCATTTACAGGTTTTCTGTTTGGTCACTATTGTCATGAATGAGATACTAAAGTCCTTTACTATTATTACATTGCTATTTATTTCTCCTTTCAGTTTTATTAGTATTTGATTTATATATTTAGCTGCTCCAATATTTAAGGCATACTTATAATTTTATATTTTGATGAATCAACTTCTTTATTTCCATTTTCTCCTCTGAAAGTTTATCACATAAGTCTATATTGTCTAAGTATGACACCCTTGCTCTGTTTTCATTGCCATTTCTATGGAACATCTTTTCCATCCCTTCAAGTTCAATCTATGTGTGTCTGTAAAGCTAAAACGAGTCTCTGGTAGGTAGTACATCCATGGATTTTACCTTTTTATCCATTCAGTCAGTCTGTGTACTTCAGGAAGTTTAATCTATTTACTTTTAAAGTAATTATTAATAGGTAAGAACTTAGTATTTCCATTTAAAAATTGTTTTGTTTCATCATTTCTTTGTTTTTCCTTCCTCTCTTGGTATCTTCCTTTGTGATAGGATTTCTTTTTTTTTTTTTTTTTTTGGTGATAGGATTTCTTATTGTCCAACCCTTGATTCATTTCTCTTAATCTTTTGTGTGTACTTTAGATTTTCTTTTGCCAAGACCTTTAAGCTTACATATTTCTATTTCAAAATGTTAAAAATTAACTTTGATCACATATGAAATCTCTGCACTCCTTTCTTCTCCCCCTCACATTTTAGATTACTGTTATAACTTTTAATATTTCCATTATCAAATTGTCATTACAGTTTCTAATACTTTACAAACTTTTAAATCAGAATTAAAAGTAATTTATTAGATGCTATCATTAGAGAGTTCTGACTTTGATTCTATATTTATCTTTATCAAGTAGATTCTTTTCATTTCAGCTTGAGAACTCTCTGGCATTCCTTGGAAGGCAGGTCTGGCGAGTATAAACTCCCTTCACTTTGTTTAGTAAAGTTTGTTTTTCCTCTTATCTCATCCCAGCTTTGTTGGCTATAGTATTCTTGGCTGGCAAATTTTTTCTTCAGATATTTTGAATACACCAAACCCTCCATACTCTCCTGAACTGGAAGGTTTCTGTTGAAAATGCCTGGTAGTCTAATGGGGCCTTTCTTTTTTATGATTACTCCTTTATGCTTGCTTATTTCAAAATTTTCTGTTTCTGATTTTTGACAATTTAATTATGTGTCCTATTGTGGACCTTTCTATATTCAGTCTTTTGAGTTCATGAACCTGCATGTCCCTTTTTCTCTCCATATTTGGGGAGTTTTCTGTAATTATTTCTTTAAATGGACTTCACAACTCTTTCTCTTGTTCTAAAATTTCTATAATGTATATGTTGTTCAGTTTGATGATGATGATGGCTCATAAGTCCTGTGGGTTTCACTGCTTTTCACCCATTTTGTTCATCTGACAAGATTATTTCAAATGATCTGTCTTTGAGTTCACTAAATCTTTCTTATGCTTGATCAAGTATGCTATTAAAGCTCTCTATTGATTTTTCAGTTCAGTCTTAGTATTCCTTACCTCTAGGATTTCTTTTTCACTACTGGATATACGTATGCAGAGGAAAAGTTCTACCACTGAGCTACACCCCCAACAACTTGGTAAGATTCATTTTTCAAATGATTTCTAGTTCCTTGTTCATATATTGCTTTCTTAATTTCATTAAGTTGTTTGTCATAGTTTCTTGTAGTTGACTCAAATTCTTTAAGAGGACTAATCTAAATTATTCAGTTGGTAGACTTCCATTTCTTCAAGGCCAATTATTGGAGCTTTATTAATTTCTTTTAATGATGCCACGTTTTCTAGATTCTTCAAAATCTTGTATCCTAGCATTGGTGTCTGCACATTTTAGGAAGCAACAGCTTCGCCCACTCTTAATCTCCCACTCTTAAATTTGATTCAGCAGGGACAGTCATTCTCTTAGTTCAGTTTTTGACTGTGGATGGGCCAGCAGGTAACACCTGTGGGTAAGTAATGCTCACTATCAAGTTCTCCATTTGGGCAGAGATGCTGCCCATGTTCTGAAATCAAGTGGGGCTGCTGGGTGGGCACTGCTGTCACACAAGGTTACTGCTGGGTTCTATAAGTACCTCTGGTCAGGTAGGATCACAGGCCATGCTCCTTGCCCACATGGTGCCAATGATTATACTGCAAATGGGCAGTACTATAGGCTAGGATCCACAACTACACCTGGTTGTGGGAGGTAGACACCTATGCTCTCTAGTTAAGTAGTGTTGCTAGCTAGAGTCTATGCAGGGGGCTACACAACACTATGCTTCATAATCTGGCAGGGCTAGAAAGCTAAACCTTGTGGATAGGTAGAGTTATTGGCTGGGTTATTTGCTTGGATGGGGCTGTTGGCTTTACTCCATGGTTGGAGCTATTAATGTGTACCTGGTCAGGCTGGCTAGATTATACTCCATGGCCAGATTATACTTCAGCCATAGACTGAACTTAATCATTAGGTAGGGTTACTGGGTCTGTTTTATGGTCTGGTAGGATTGATGACTGAGCTCCCTGGCCAGCGTGGCCTAGGGTATACTCAAAAAACAGGCCGAGGCTATGAACTGAATTTTCAACTTAAAAAAAAAAACCACAAAACATTATGCACAGAGTTTCAGATTTCAATAAATTCCTCCTTGATTTCATTTCCTTTGTCTAGCATCTTGAGTTGAAAATTTAGGCTTAATTCCATAGATTTTCATACTTTTCACCATTCATTCTGAAAGAATTCATTAACTCACTTTTTATTTTTACCTTAATCATAAATCATACAGACCTGTTTGGGATTTCTAAGTAAATACAATTTGGCTACTTATTTTGTCAAATCATAGTTATATTACACTATAGTCAAGATAAATAACCAAAATAATTTTCTCTTTTTTGTATTTTTGTACTTTATGGTTTAAGATGTTTTTTTCTGTGAATGTTCCAGATGAATTTCAAAAGAAAGTAGCTTTGTACACATTTTGTCTATGTGAATTATTGATCTCTCAGTGTAGTACAGACTAGAATACAAGATAGTAAATATATGTATGAATTCATAAATATCTTTTTGTGTTTCCACCAAACTTTATTTAACATGTTGTCAGGCACATAAACATCAATGACTTGCATTTTCTTTGCAAACTATCTATTTCTATCAAGAAGAAATAGCCCTTTTTGTCCTTTCCAATGATTAGGAATCATTCCAATATCTGAAGACATTTAAAAAACAATACTTCCTTGGAAGCACATTTCTACTCACAGCTAATATACTTTCATTATTATAACTTACTACAAAAAGCCAATATTGTTCAAAAAACGGGCAGTAAACTATTTTGTTTCAATCGTATTAGATCTAAGTTTTTCAACCTTTTTAAGTTTTCCAGTCTTTATCAATACACCTTTGTACTGTAAGTTGCATATAACTTTGAGTTTCACTGAATCATTACGAATTGATTAGAACAGTCTTTTCAGTAAGACTGGACTGTGAGGAAGGTAACAACTGGCCACTTATAGATACTCTGGAGTCACCATTCCCATCATGGCTTCTTGAAGATACAATGTATTTTTTAACAACTTTTTTAATTATAAAGAAAAGAGCTTTTTTTCTCATGGTTCTGGAAGTTCAAGATCACAGGGCTGCGTGAGGTAATGGTCTTTCTGGCAGAGTTACAAAGTGGTGCAGGGTGTCACGTTGCAGGGACAGGGAGTACACAAGTGTACATGTGTGTCTTAATAGCTTTTTAAATAGTGGTATTGACATAATTTACATAGCCTAAAGTTTACTTACTTCATGCATTTTTATTAAGAATTTTAAATACAGCTATAATTTTCCTTTTTAGTACTATAATGATAAGATCAAAGGAATTGTGGGAAGTGTATTATAGGACTGTTTGAAAAGCATATTTAAGACACCTGATCAGTGTTAAACTATTAATAATTATATATGTCAAAAAATTGTAATGCTCCAAAAGTACTCATATTATAGAAGCAAGATTATATGGTTTTTGACCTTACTTCTGTTTATGTGATGTATTACATTTATTGACTTACGTATGTTGAACCATCTTTGCATCTCTGGGATAAAACTTACTTGATCATGATGTATGATCTTTTTGATAATGTGCTGTATTCTATTTGCTATTATCTGTTTGAGGATTTTTACATCTGTGTACATTAAGGATACTGGCCTATAATTTTCTTTTTCAGTTGGATCTTTATTCAGTTTTGGGATCAGTATGATACTGGCTCCCATAAATGAGTTTGGGAGCACTCCATCCCTTTCAATTTCTTTGAATAACTTGAGGAGTATTCGTGATATAATATCCTTAAAAGTTTCTGTAGAATTCAGCAGTGAATCTGTCAGGTCCTGGGCATTTTTTAAAGTTGGTAGATTCTTTATTACTGTGTCAATTTCATTGCTTGCTATTGGGTTGTTATTCATATTTGTCTTCCTTGCTTAGTTTTGGTAGTTTGTGTCTATGAATCTGTCCATTTCTTCAAAATTTGCTAGTTTGTTGGAATATAATTTTGCAAACTATCCTCTGGATTTCCACTGTGTCTATTGTGATTTCACATTTTTCATTTCTAATTGCATTGATTTGAGTCTTTTCTTGTTATTCCTTGGTAAGTCTGGCAAGGAGCTTAGATATTTTATTATTTTAAAGAACCAGCTTTTTGATTTGTTGATTTTTTTTTACTATTTTTAGTCTCAATTTCATTTATTTCCATTCTCATCTGTATAATTTCTCTCCTTAATTTTAGGTTTGTGGCTGATTTGTTGTTGTTTCTCAAGTATCTTAAGATTTTTCATAAGGTTGTCTATTTGAGCTTGCTCTGTTTTCATAATGTGAGCATTATGATGAATTTTCCTCTTAGAACTCCTTTCATAGTATCCCACATGATTCAACAAGTTGTACTATCATTGTCATTAACTTCTAGAAATTTTTAAATTTCTTCTTGATTTCTTCTGTAACCCATTGGTTGTTTAATTTGTTAATTTCACAGGAGCTTTTGCCTTTTCCAAAATTTCTTCTGTCACTGATTTCTATTTTCACTGCACAGTGTCTGACATTATATTTACTTAAGCAGGCCCTGTGGACTAGTACGTAATCTATTTTGGAAAAAGTACCATATGCTGCTGAAAAGAATGTATACTTTCTTGTAGAGGGGTAGAATACTCGGTATATATCCATTAAATCTATATGTTTAAGGGTGTAGTTCAACTGAAATTTCTTTATTGGTTGTTTAGTTGATCTATCTCTTTTAGAAAGTGGTGTTAAAATTCCCTACTAGGATTGTGTTAATGTTTATTTGATCTTTTAATTTCAGCAGTTTTTGTTTTATGAAGATAGGTGCTACAGTGTTTGGTGGATATATGTTTATCAATGTTATCTCTTCTTGTTGGATTGTTCCCTCAAGTTGAATGTAGTGACCTTCTTTGCCTCTTCTTATCAGTTTTAGCTTGAAGTTTACCATGTCTGATATTAGAATTACTACCCCTGCTTGTACTCAGGGTCCTGGGCATAAAATGTTGTTTTCCATCCTTTAATTTTTAGTCTATGAATATCTTTTTGGATTGGATGAGTTCCTTGAATGCAATGGATTGTTGGATTTAGTTTTTTGATCCAGTAACCCAATTTGTGTCTTTTAATTGGAGAGTAGAGGGCATTAACATTGAGAGAGATTACTGAGATGTACTGGTTATTTCCTGTCTTTGCCTTCTTTATGTGTTGGTGTATCCTATTTTTTTCTTTTTTCTTTTTTTGGTACCAGAGATCGAACTCAGGACCTTCTGCTTGCCAGACAGGCAGTGGAACCACTGAGCTAAATCCCCGGCCCTATCCTATTTTTTTCCTCCTGATGTTTTTTGTTGCTGTTTATCCTTTGACCTTACTAGTATCCTTTGTGTTTTTAGCTGTGTCCAATCCATTGTGTCAAAATATTCTTCAGTATTTTTCTCCAGAGTTGGTTTAACACTCATACATCTTCTGAGCTGGTCTTTTCATGGAAATACCTTATTTCTCCATCTATTTTGAAGGAGAGCTTAGCTGAGTAAGTTAATATGGGTTGGAAGTTATTTGCTTTTAGGGCTTGAAATACTCCATTCCAAGCTGTTCTCACTGTTAGCATTTGTGTTGAGAAGGCTGCTGTGATTCTAATTAATTTACTTTTATACATGATTTTTGTTTTTCTCTGGCTGCTTTGAAAATTCTAGTTTTTTGCTGGATATGTGGTAATTTAATAAAGATTTTCCTCAGTGAGCTTCTTTTTTCATCATAATTGTTGTTCTATAAGCACTGCTTACATGTATTTTAAACTCTTTTCTTATATTTGGGACATTTTCTTCCATGATTTCTGTAAGGCATGTTCGTGAATCCATCTGTGCTATGTTCTAGTTTTTCTCTGTTGGTCGTCTTGTCATCTAGTAGCTGCTGGATAGACTTCTCTTGCTCTGTTCTTTTCTTTTTGGCTTCTTTGAGGTCTCTATTGTAATTCACTATTCTCTCCTCAATATCAGACATTCTGTCTTCACATTGGTCATTTCTTTTTCTTTTTTTAATTTTTTAAAATGTATAACTTTATTATCATTCACCAAACATACACATATACAAAAATTAAAATTACTCAAAGAAAAGCAATACAAGGGGAAAAACTAAAATAATATTCAAATATAACAGAACTCAACCAAAGCACAACTGAAAAGTACTTAAACATTTTTCCATATAATTTAAAAAACCAAAAAACCCATGAAACACCAAATAAGCACTACTACAATTGTAGTGGGGGACCTCAATACCCCATTATCACAAATAGACAGATCATCTAGACAAAAAATTAACAACGAAATTCTAGAACTGAACCAAGCTATTGAACAAATGGACATAATAGATGTTTACACAGTGCTCTGCCCCACAAAATCAGAATACACATCCTTTTCGGCTGCACACAGGTCATTCTCCAAAACAGATCACATGCTAGTTCATAGGACATGTCTAAGTAAATGTAAAAGAACTGAAGTTACCCCCCATATATTATCAGACCATAGTACAATAATATTGGAGATCAATGACATAAGAAACTGCAAAACTCCCACAAACTCATGGAAATTAAATAACAGCCTCCTGAACAACCAATGAGTCACAAAGGAAATTTAAAAAGTTAGACAGTTTTTACAAGTTAAATGATAATGCCAGTACAACATACAGGAATCTGTGGGACACAATGAAAGCAGTTCTATGCGGGAAATTCATAGCAGTCAATGCCCATATTAGGAAAACAGAGAGAACTCAAATAAATAAACTAATGCAGAACCTCAAGCTCCTAGAAAAAGAAGAGCATAACAAACCCAAATCTTATACAAGAGAGGAAATTATAAAGATTAGAGCAGAAATTAATGAAATGGAGACTAAGAGAATGATAGAAAAAATCAATGAATCAGAGTTGGTTTTTTGAAAGAATAAATAAAATCAATAACCCCTTAGCCAACCTGATTAAAAAAAGGAAAGAAAAGGCTCAAATCCATGCAATTAAGAATGAAAAAGGTGAAGTCACAACGGGCCCAGCAGAAATCCAGAGCATCATCAATACCTACTTCGAGAACCTATACTCTAATAAAATGGAAAACACAGAAGAAATGGACAGACTCCTAGACACATATGAATTGCCAAAGTTAAATGAAGAAGATATAGAAATTCTAAACACCCCAATTACAATGATTGAAATTGAAAATGTAATAAAACGTTTACCACAAAAGAAAAGCCCAGGTCCTGATGGCCTCACAGCTGAATTCTACAAGACATTTAAAGAAGAACTATAGCCATTACTCTTTAAACTCATCAAGGAAATTGAAAGGGAAGTAAGGCTTCCAAATTCATTCCTGGAAGCAAGTATTAGTTTGATTCCAAAACCAGGGAAAGACACAACCTAAAAAGAGAACTACAGGTCAATCTCTCTAATGAACATAGATGCAAAAACCCTCAACAGGATACTGGCAAACATAATACAAAGGGTCATAAAGAAGATCATACACCCTGACCAAGTCAGGTTTATCCCAGGGATGCAAGGATGGTTCAACATTTGTAAATCAATAAATGTAATACACTATATTAACACAGTCAAGGACAAAAACCATATGATCATCTCAATAGATACAGAAAAGGCATTCAACAAAATCCAACACCCACTCATAATAAAAAACCCTACAGAAAATTGGAATAGAAGGTCTTTATCTCAACTTGATTAAGGCTATCTACGAAAAACTAATAGCCAACATCATACTAAATGGTCAAAAACTGAAAACTTCACACTAAAATCAGGAACAAGACAAAGATGTCACTATTACCATTCCTGTTCAATATAGCTCTGGAAACATTAGCCACAGCAATTAGAAAAGAGAAAGAAATAAAAGGAATAAAGATAGGAAAAGAAAAAGTTAAACTGTCATTATTTGCTGATGATATGATACTTTACATAGAAGAACCAAAATACTCCACCAAAAGACTTCTAGACTTAATTGACAGATTCAGTAGAGTAGCTGGATATAAAGTCAAAACTCAAAAAACAATAGCCTTTTTATACACAAATAACAGACTCACTGAGAGAGAAATTAGGGAAACAATTCCTTTTACAATAGCAACTAAAAAAATGAAATAGCTAGGAATCAATCTAACAAAGGAAGCAAAAGACCTCTACACTGAAAACTACAGCACTCTGAAAAAGGAGATCGAACAGGATAGAAGAAAATGGAAAGACATGCCTTGTTCCTGGGTAGGAAGAACCAATGTGGTGAAAATGGCCATACTTCCAAAACTACTATACAAATTTAATGCAATGCTGATTGAAATTCCAACAATATATTTCACAGAACTAGAGAAGACAGTCCCAAAACTCATTTGGAACCAGAGGAGACCTAGAATAGCAAAAGCAATTCTACGCAATAGAGACATGGCTGGGGGTATTACAATCCCCAACTTGAAACTATACTACAAAGATACTGCGATAAAAACAGCATGGTACTGGGAAAGAGACTTGAGGATCAGTGGAATAGATTAGAAGATGCAGAAACAACTACAGATATACTCAGCCACCTCATCTTTGACAAAGGAGCCAACCATCCTCATTGGAGGAAAGATCACATTGGTCATTCCTGCAATATATGAATTCTATACAGTTTTTTATTTCAGGTATTTGTGTCTGGCATATTTTTGAGGATTCCATATCCTTGATGAATTTGTCATTCAGATTTTGAATTATTTTGGTTAGCTTTTCCAGTTGTTTTAACCTAGTCCCTGAAATTCACCATGGGTATATTGAGTGAAATTGTTGTGAACTTTTGGTTCATTTTCTCTTTGAACTCATCTATTTTCTTCCTCCTATGAATTTTTTTATAGATTTCTGATACCTATTTTTTCTTCTCCCTTTGTGACCCCCTTGATCTGCCTTGGGAGAGTTGTCAGGTTTTGGAGATCTTCTGTTTCCTTGCTTCCCCATTCTCTTATGTGTATTTCTGTTTATTTGTTTATACACATGCATATATCTAAATTTGTATCTATCTATCTATCTATCTATCTATCTATCTAATCTTTCTAAAAAATTATGTATGCCCCCTCTTTTCCCCCTCCTTTATTTTTTTGAGGGTACTGCAAGTTGGGGACTAGAGAACTGAGGAGAATTTTTGGCTTATATGGAGATTTTTAGTAGGATGTTGGTTCCCCATTAATAATTTTCAGCTTTGTATGTCCAGGGCTGGTATTCACTCCTTCTGTTATTTACTTTATGTAATTTTGACTCTGTCTCTATCGTTTGCCCAAAGTATTACTTCTGGCTATAACAGCATCCATAGGCTCAATCTTACAACACTTCTATATGATACTTGAATATGATAAAAGCTATACATGACAAACCAAATATACTAAATGGGAGAAAGTAAAAGTATACCTCCTAAAATCAGGAACAAGACAAGGATGTCCACTATCACCTCTTCTATTCAACATAGTACTTGAAAGATAAGCCAGAGCAATTAGGCAATAGAAAGAAATAAAAGGGATACCTACAGGAAAGGAAGTACTCAAATTATCATTATTTGCATCTGACATGATATTCTACATGGAAGAACCAGAGAACTCCACAAAAAAATCTCTTAGAATTAGTAAAAAACTTCAACAATGTAGCAGGATACAAGATCAACACATAAAACTCATTAGTGTTTGTGTACACCAACAAAAAGTAGGATGAAAAAGAAATTATGAAAATAATACTATTCACAGTAGTTTCAAGAAAAATGAAATATCTAGGAATTATCCTAACAAAGGAAATGAAAGACCTTTACAAAGAAAAGTACAGTACTCTGAAAAAAGAGATTGAAGAAGACATCAGAAAATGGAAAGATGTCTTCTGCTCCTGGATAGGCAGAATTAATATTGCCAAAATGGCTATACTCCCAAAACTATTATACAGATTTAATGCAGTCCCAATCAAAATACCAACAAGGTACTTTACAGATCTAGAAAAAACAATCCTAAAATTCATATAGAACCCAAAGAGATCCAGATTAGCAAAAGCAATTTTGGGCAACATGAGCAAAGCAAGAGGCATAGCAATACCTGACTTCAAGCTATACTACAAAACAATAGTGATTTTAAAATGTCATGGTACTGGAACAAAAACAAATATGTGGATCAATGGGACAGAAGAATTGAGAATATAGAAACTTCCCCAGACACATTGAACTATTTGATCTTCGACAAAGAGGCCAAAGGTATATGTTGGAGGAAAGATAGCCTTTTAAAAAAGTAGTAATGGGAAAACTGATTATCTGTGTATAGAAGATTGAAACTGGATCCTTATCTATCACCATATACTAAATATCTATCATCATATACTAAATTAAAATCAAAATGGATCAAAGATCTAAACATTAAAATAGAAACATTAAACCTTCTAGAAGATAAAATAGGTAAAACATTGAAGACATAGGTGTAGCAAATGACTTTCTAAACAGAACCTCAATTGCACAAGAAATAACAGCAAGAATCAACAAATGAGATTATATCAGACTAAATATCTTCTATACAGCAAAAGAATCAATCAGTAGAGTGAAGAGACAACCTGCGAATTGGGAAAAAAATTTTTCAGCTACTCCTCAGATAGATGACTAACATCTAGAATATACAAAGAACTCAAAAAAATTAAACCACCTAAAATTACAGATCTAGTCAAGAAATGGACACAGAAATGAACAAATACTTCACAAAGAAAGAAATAAAACAACACATATACGAAAAATTGCTCAAAATCTCTGGCCATTAGAGAAATGCAAATTAATGCTAAGATTCCATCTTACTACAGAAAGAATAGCAATAATTAGGAAATCAAACAATAACAAATTCTGGAAAGGCTATAGTGAAAAAGGAAAACTTCTTCATTGTTGGAGGAAATGTAAACTAGTACAACCATTATGGAAATCAGTATGGAGATTTCTCAAAGAACTAAAATTAGAAATTCCATATAACCCAGTGATCTGTCTCCTAGGTATCTTCCTCAAAGAATATAAGTCATCGTACCACACAGATACATACATACCAATGTTTATAGCACTGCAACTCATAATAGTTAAATCCTGGGAACAGCTTGTATACCCATCAACAGATGATTGGATAAAGAAAATGTAGTATCTATATAAAATGGAATACTACTCTGCTATAAAGAATGACAGATGAGACATTTGTAGGAAAAGCAATACACCTGGAAAATATAATGTCGAGTGAAATAAACCAGCTTAAATACACAAGCTTAAATACCATATGGTATTTCTTATTTGAGTGAGGCAAAGTACAAACCAAAGAAAATAATAAAAGATGGATAGAAGGGGACAACAAGATGAATCTCTTGCAGTATGGAAGTAGTCCAAGGAAAAAAGCATGAGGGGTAAGGAGGAGGGGAAGGGGAAATAAGTAGAATAAATATATGCCATGTACAGGAACCTAATAAACTCAATTAATGTAAACATTATATTGCAGAACATGAAATAAGATTAATAATATCAACTAGAATGAAAAATGGGACAGGGGAATTGCAAGAGGAGGGAGGAGAGGGAGGGAAGGGAAAGGGGATTTAAAAAAAGAAAAAAAAGAAAGCTGTGGTATGTACATGTAACCACTCCCCAAGATGACTGTAAACTACATGAACTGCAAACATGTACTAATAAGATAAAAATAAATTTAAAAATAAAGAAGAAAAAAATATATATATATATATAAAACTCCAAAATATCTTACAAAATCTTATCAAGGCACGTAAATATTTATAGTGAAACCACTATGCTTCTGGCTAAATATTGTTCTTTTGCTGGTATTTACCTTGCAGCTAACAACAACAACAACAACAACAACAACAAACCATTGAGAAGATGGAGCTTGGCATCTGACTCTCACATACAAGCTTGAATATCTGAGAAAATACTTCTTTAAATGTCACTAGTGTTTATTCAGTTATTAGGAGAATTCAAAGTCTTAGCTCTGTCACATATATCCATCCCAGATGCTCAAAGCACTGGACTTCACCCCAGGGAAAATTCCATATTCAAGACTAGATCTACTTCATTCAACCTCTTCTATAACTAGGTTGAACCCTATGGATAAAGAAAAGACTAAAGGAGCCTGCTGCCATTCCACTGCTCCTAGGGCAGAGGAGGTGAGCCAATCCCAGTGCCCAGGAGGAAGCTCCCCGCAGCCATTCCACCGCTCCTAGGGCAGAGGAGGTGAGGTGCACGGGTGCCAGCACACTCCCCCCTAACCCGTGGAAATGAGAAGACACATAAACAAGCCCCCAAAACAGACTTCCAGATCACCTACAGCAACCCCAAAGGGAAACAAGATGGAACAATTGGATACTCAACCACCTGGACTCTCTGAACTGGCAACAAAAGAGGATCTGGGGAAAATGAAATCAGAAATAATTTCTCAGATAACAGTGAAGATTGTGCTCATAGTGCAAGACATGATTAATAAATCTAGAGAGGACACAGATGAAAAAATAGAGGATCTGAGGAACATGATGGAATCCCAACATAGGAAACAAATGGAACCCATAAAACAGATGCAAACAGATTTCCAGGAGATGAAAAACTCCATCGAAAGTCTGCGCAGCAGAATGAACTAATGTAAGGATAGAATTTCAGATATAGAAGATAAGATTGCAATTAGTGACCAGGAAAAGAAAAATTTCTTTAAAATTGTAAGGGACCACAAGAAATCAATCTAGCAGCTGCTAGACGATGCAAAGAAGAATAACGTAAGATTGACTGGAGTCAACGAAGAAACAGGAGAGAGTGCAGATGACATAAAAATCTCTTCACAGAAGTGATGGCAGAAAACTTCCCAAGCAGGGGAAAAGAACTTGACATACAGATAAGTGAGGCCTATAGGACTCCAACTATCCTTGATAAATAAAAAAATCTACACATAGGCATATAATTGTTAAGATTCCGGAAACCCAACAGAAGAACAAAGTTCTACAAGCAGTTAGAGATAAGAAACAAATCACATACAAAGGAAAGCCCATCAGAATCACAGCAGACTTCTCAATGCAAACCATCAAGGCAAGAAGAGCTTGGAGAGACATATTTCAAGTCCTAAAGGAACACAGTCTCCAACCCAGATTGATGTATCCTGCAAAACTATCTTTCAAAATTGATGGAAAAATAAGATACTTTCATGATAAAGAGAACCTTAGGAACTTCATGAATACCAAACTAACACTCCAAAAAATTTTAGACAATATCCTAGGAAGAGATAATAAGGATCACAACCCCAGGAAACCCAGCAGAATGAATCTGTTGGGCGTGACAAATTAAACGCAAAGGGGGAGAATCCAACAAAAAGAAAAAGTCATGACAAGGCTTTTAAAACTTTTAACTTCATCTCCCTAATGAGTGTATAATTCAATCTTGTTATTGAACTGATTAGTATTTTTCTGATGCTAGTGTTGCACACCTTTCCTTGTGCTGTACTGGCTATTTATCATCTTGTGTCTACTTTTGTTTTTTTTTTGGTACTGGGGATCGAACTCGGGTCCTTCTGCTTGCAAGGCAGGCGGCGGAACCACTAAGCTAAATCCCCGGCCCTTGTGTCTACTTTTTAATTGGGTTGTCTATTAATGAGCTGTAAGAGTTCTTTGTATATTCTGGTCATAGGTTATATGCATTGTAAATATAGTCTGTTTAAGGACTACTTTTCATTTTAATGATGTCATTTAAAGTTCTAAATTTTGATGGAATCTCATTTATCAGTTTTTTTCTTTTATATATCATGTTTTTTGTATTCTAGGAAGTTCTTGCCTACCCTAAATGCATAAACATTATCCCTTATAATTTCTTCTTAAAGTTTTATAGTTTTAGGCTTTCATATTTAGGTTCATAGATCCTTTCAAGTTATTTTTATATATGGAAATAAATGGTTGAGGTTAATTTTTTTATATACGGATACCAGCTGTTCTAGTGCCATTTGCTGAAAACACTATCTTTTCCTCGGGTCTTGAAGTGAGTTTATATTCTAGAAAATGTTAATGTTAAATAATCTTTCAAAACTCAGTGGACTATATATGTGTGGTTCTATTTCTAGATTCTCTGTTTTATTCCAATGATCTATATGTCTTTCCTTACACCAACACTGCCTTGATTACTGTAGCTTTAGAGGAGGTCTTAAAATTAGGTACTAAACGTCTTCCAAAACTGTTTTTTTTCTTTTTACTTTTCTAGGTCCTTTGTATTCCTACATAACTTTTAAATTTCAATATCCAATTCTTCATTTATAGCAAGTATACAAAGGCCTGAATTTTTATATATACCTTGTGTTTTCTAATCCTGCTAAACTCAGATACAAGTTCTTGGGGCTCCTAGAGATTTCTTAGTTTTTTCTCTGTAGATGATCATGTACCTACATATAAAGATTTTGCTTCTACCTTGCCAATCTTATCCTAATTGTGTCATTTTATTGCCAGACTACTTTGGTTTAGGCCTATGTTTCAAAGTTTAATGGACAGATGAAAAGTAGGCATATCTGCCCTTGTTCCCCACCTTAGGGAGAAAGCATCGTATCTTCTCCATTCATATAAGGTGTCTTTGCTGGTAGTATGGAGTACATGTCTTTGATCTGTTGAGAAGGTTCTGCTCTACTTCTAGTCTGATAGCTTTTACCATGAACAGCTGTAGAATTTAGTCCAATACTGTTTCTCCAACTAGTGACAGGATCATATGACTTTTTCCTTTCCTTTGTTAAAATGATGACTTATGGGGGTGGATCTTCCAATGCTGAACCAACACTGCCATCCCTATAACAAAAGCACTTTCTACATCCTGCCAGATCTGACTTCTAATAGTTTGTTTTATTAAACAAATGTCTATCTACGTTCATACTTTTTCTTCTATTATCTTTATCCAGTTTTGGGATTAGCACAATGTTGAGTTCCTAAAATGAGGGGAGAAGTGTTCCTTCTTTTTTCTGTTTTAAATGTTTGATATAATTTATCACTTAAAATGTATATGGGCCTGTTGTTGTCATATAGGTACGTTTTCAAGCTAGGAATATACTTTCTTTAATAGGTGCTATTCAAATTTTATATTTCCTCCAGAGTTAGTTTCATTAATTTGTCTTCCAAGGTACTTCTTAGAAGTTGTCAAATTTATTTCAAAACAGATTTTTGAAATATGCTTTCTATATCCTTTTAAATTCTGTAAAATCTGTGGTAATGTCTCCTAGATCTTGATACTGTAATTTAAAAAATGTATAATTGATATTGTGTAATAGGAAGTAAAGGTCTAAAGGAGCAGGGGCAGTGGAAGGGGTAGGGGAAAGGAAAGAAGGGAAAAGAAAAAATATGAGAAAAGGGAAAAAATGGAAACAAAATCTTTGCAAATAAGGAAGGGTGGAGGGGGTGAAAGGAGGGCAGGGGAAGGGGAAAAGAATAAGAACCAAGATACTCATGTAATGGTACAAGATCCCAATGATGTATGTAACTGTATTTTATAACTAAAATGTACCAATAAACTTACTGGGGAAAAAAAAGTAAAAGGTAATAGACTAAAGGAAACATAGATTCCACACAGGGCCAGAACAAACATTAATGCTATTAACAGTGCTAATAATATTTATTAAATACTGTTGTGTACAATATACTCTAATAAGTTTTGTGATAGAATGTGTCCTTGATGATTGTATTGTTCCACATGTACAATGCCCTAACCGTGTTCATTAAAGAATGGGCATATTTTTTGCTTTAAAAGGGTTTTCAATATGAGCAGTGGCTATGCATGTTGTACAATTCTTGAAGCAGATTTAGGATCAATTTCTCAAGAATTTAATGAGCCCTATCAGGAACAAGTATTCTGAGGAAAATAAATGATGATATTCTTGCCTTCAAGTTAGCTATAATCTACTTGAATCGAAAATATGCAATATTATAGTTATGTGTTAATTTATGGGGTACATAAAATAAATGTTCAGGAGACAAATATGAACCATTGTTCTACTACTACTATTACTACTACTACTACTACTTTAGACAGCATTTCTGGTTTATTAGGTACTGTTCTGAGCTTTAGTTAGGGCAACTTATATAAAGCTTAACCTTAGCTATGTTCCATTATTATGATAATTTTTCAGATAATTAAGTCACTTGCCTGTGATCACACAGTTAGTATGTGGCAGAGTTGAGCTCTATGTTCTTAACTAGAGGGATAAAAATACTTAATATAAGAAGAAGGCACTGAGCTAAGTCTGAAGGAGAGAGCAAAGAGGAGAGGGTCTTCAGAGTGAGAAGTAGGACTTGATCAAAAGCAGAAATAAGTTCAAAAGTGTGAAATTGGGGAGTTTTGGGAAGATTAGGTTCCAGGCAGGATAGTATTCAACAATGGAAGGTCTTAAATCTTTCTTTCTTTTTTTGGTACCACGGAGGATCAAACTCAGGTTCTTCTGCTTACGAGGCAGGCGCTGGAACCACTGAGCTACAACCCCAGCTAAAGGTCTTAAATCTTAACAAGGTAGAAGCTTAATTCTAACGCAGTTCATGCAGTAAGATTTAGGGTGGTACTCTGAATCAGATGGTGGTTCCCAATCATTTTTGCCTAAGCTTAGGGTCACAAGTTACACAGAAGAAAAGATAACGATTGGCCCTTTCCTAAGAGTCAACTCTCCAGCATTTGCCAATATTTCTGAGTTTGACATTAATTTACTGGTATCCCTTGATTAGAAAAATAGATTAAACAGCAGAAGTGGCACCAATTATCAACTATACTTTGGCCCTACAACACAGTTAAGAAAAACAAATGTCCAATTATCACTAGAAGTTATGAGTTGTAAAGGGTGCAATTAAATGCCAAGTTGACATATATTTTATCATATGGATTCATCTTAAAAAGAATCTAAGGCAGTGTTTCAAAACTGTTTATATATAATAATAACATATTTAACTTGTAAAATACACATTATTGGGTCTATGGAACCAGGTTTTTGATTCAGTAGATTTGGGGCCTGATATTATGTACTTTATTTAAATACAATAGAATCAGAAGATTCTGATGCAGGTAAATCTAAACACCAAATTGAAACAAAGTACACAGAAATTCTGAAAAAGTTCTAAATATGGTTTATTCATATCAGTTATCTTTCCCTATTATATAATTTTAAAAATGTTATTCCAATTAAAAAACCATGAAACCAGATCAGTCCTGAACTCATCTATTAAAATATCTACACTCATAATATTCCTGGTAAACAAAATGGAGTAGCAATGTGTCACCCTTTAATAACCATAGTTTGTATATTCACTTCATTTTTAAATATCATTGATAATGTTAGATGTAAAGTTTTTTGATTTTTAAGGGTAATTTTTGCTACCCTATTTGTGTGAACAAATATACCATAACTGAAGGTCATGAAACTTCATCATATGTATAATAATCACATAATTAGTTATGAAGTCATTTGTCTATTATAAGAACTTCTGGTTTTCAATTATCCCCTTTTAAAATGCCATACTCATAAAATAGTTCAGAGAAAAACAATAAATATTTTGAATAAAACTTATCATTATATATTGCATATTTTAAATCATGGCTAAAAATATAACAAACAAAACTCTAAGCTATTCTGAACAGAAAATAGAGAAACAAAGGTTTATGAAACTATGATTAAAAATGTTTCCACTTAAGTAAAATAGTGGCAATATTCAAAGAGAATGTTCATCATAAGTGAAACAGTAAGACTATTCAACAAGCATTTGGATGGAAATTATATTATAAATCGGGCAAAGGTAAATTATATTTACTAAATTAATGCTTTGCAATCACTTAGGTCCCCTGAGGCAAGCATTATTGGCATCACTTCACACTGTTTGGAACCTTCATTAAAACAGATATGAGATAAAATGTTTTATTTCACTAATTTTGCTGACATTTTAAAATGAGAAAACTCCCAAGATATCTATGATTTCCAAAGAAGCAAATTAAGGGATCTCTTTGGGGTACTATTAACAGTGGCACACAATGTTGTAGGCTCCTATTTTTCAGGGAATATGTCATTATAGATAAAAACCAGTTTTGCCCAAATTATATCAAATATACAAGCATGGAAATATTATTACTAATAAATAAGATCAATACCCAAGGGGACCTGTTAACAATTCACAGTCAGATTACAAGGGGCAGAACATTCCCAGACCCCAGAGTCCATGATACCTCTCAGTCTGGAACCTCTTCTGAGTTTCTCAGAGGGCTCAGGGAGAAATACTGTACTGCTGAGTGTATGGGACCAAAGCAAAGATCAGAAGTCTAGAAGTTCCATTAAACTTTCAAATAAACCATTTGTTTTAAGCCAGTATCTACCCATACTCTATCATTTTCAGCGTTAGTGGTTCCCTACGCAACTAATTCCTCTGCTTTTCGGGAGTTTTTCACTTTTTAAGGTTAAATTCTAGATGATTCAGCCTCTGCCACTACTGTTCTACAGACACTTAGGTTGTCTTCCCTTTGTTCTGCTAAGTCACCATTCTTCCATTTCTTCCATGTCTTCATAGTTTGTGTGATAAACTTCAGATGGCTACTAGCTTCACTAAACATGGAGCAAGTTTCTGTTTTGGGCTGGGTGTTTTTCAAAATTAGGGTAGGGTAGAGTGGAAATGACTTCTTTCATCTCAAACCTATCTTGGATACTTGATTACTACAATTTCATTATTAAGTTGACATTAAGAAATATTAACAATAGGGTAGAAAAATTTAAATTCATCTCTAAAAATAAATCTGTTATTGAGAGTATTTAAACAATCTGACATGTGGAATAGGAAAGCAGAAAGAAACTACAGTATTATCCAAGTCATCTGAAGTTGACCACAGCCTACCCTGCCTGAAATAAAGTTTAAATTAGTAAACCACAAATAATTCAAACCTTCACAAATAGAGTGAACTCTTCCACTTTCTCATTAGATAACAATAGTTTCTTCTGTGCACCTTCTAGAACCTGCTCACTTTGTAGTGCTAATCCTTGAAGCTGCTTAGATGCTGCTGCCTCAATTTCTGTGATTACAGATTCAGTCTCACTTACTTTTGATGCCAGGAGAGTAAGCTTGAACTCCTGCAAAAGATAAAACAAAAAATATTACATAAAAATATTTGGAATCTATCAGAAAAGGAGTGTCTCATTACACTCTGTATTTCTTTTTATTGGACAAAATTAACAATTGTTTTTACTTTCAGTAATACAGAACTATCTCTAATGTTAAACTGATTCTTATTACTTTTTGTAGAGATACAATGTATTTGCAGTTATCTGAAGTTTCTAAGTAGTTAATAGTATTTTGTAGAAAAAAAAGCGGCATTAATGAACAAGACACTATTATATTTCATCTCTAGATTAAAATGGCCTCAATGCATACCTTTTTTTCTAACTGCTCTTTAGTTTTCTGATACATCTGTTCATACTGTGACTTCTCTTTTATAGCAACATTAAGTCTTTGCCTTAGTGAATCAATTAATACTTTTTTATTAGAACATTCTTCAGTTAATGTCTTTACCTACAGTAAAAATATAAAAGTAATTTTTATTGGTAAGGGAATTCTATTGGTAGTAGTATACTGTTTTATCAGAAACTAAATGAATGAATTTAATTCTTATTGCTCATAAATTGCATCAAATTCAATTACATTTGCAGAATGAACCTAACAATCTCGAAATCAATAACAAAAAACAAAATTACACATAAATATATGAATACATATAACAGAGAATAAGTAACAACATTTATTACATATTTCCAAGAATAACAGAAGAAATAGTTTTTCAGTTTAATAGCACCAAACACATCAATATTGATACCTTTTTTTCAAGATTTTCTAACATTTGACTAAAACTTTCATTACTTTCAGAATTTACTTTCTGACGAAATTTCAAGTCCTCTATCAAATGTCTTTTCATAGTTATATCCCTCTCCATTCGAGAAATCCTTGAGAGAAACAAAAGATATTTTATTAAGATAACAGAAAACACATTAAACAGTGGTCATATCTTACATATTATCCAATATTATACCTACTGGTAGGTTTAAAATGCTATCTCATATCAATAAAACTATGAACTATATCTTACGTATTATCCAATATTATCCAATATTATACCTACTGTTAGGTTTAAAATGCTATCTTATATTAATCAAACTATAAACTAGTAAAATAAATGGCATTCATTAAATATCACTCTATTATAATTTAATCATAATTATAATATTGGTATATTATAATTTAAATAAAATATACAATAATAATAATACAAGCTGGTGTGGACCACAGTGGCATGGCTGCAGGAAGGTCCAGCCAGGGCCCCGCCCTGACTGAGGCCTCTTGGGCCCACAGGTCCTAGCCAAAGACTGACCTGGAAAAGAGCTGCACAAGCACACAAGCAATAGCCAGAGGCCCACCCCATACCATCGGTAAGTGCATGCAGACCCTAGCCAGAAGCCCACCCAGACACCAGCTACGGGGGTGCATAGCCCCCAGCCAAAGCCCCTCTCAGATAACAGTTAAGTAGGAGGACAGGCCCTAGCCAGAGGCACACCTAGATACAATCCCAAGTGTGCATAGGCCCCAGCCAGAACCCTGCCCAGACAACAGGACAGCACAGGGATCCAGAAGGCCACCACTCAGAACCCAGGAACTCAGCAGAGAAAAGGCTGCTCAGTGGCTTGCTGAGAAGTGAAGACCACTGGGTGAGCAAAAAGTTGCCTCAACAAAGAAGCAATAGACTGCATCTGTTGAAATGAGAAGACACATAAACAAGTCTCAAAACCAGACTTCCAGATCACCTAAGGTAACCCCAAAGGGCAACAAGATGGAACAATCTGACTCCCTGGACTCACTGAACTGGGAATGAAAGAGGATCTGGAGAAAATAAAATCAGAAATAATTTCTCAGAAAACAACAGAGATTGTGTCCATGGTGCAAGACATGATTAATAAATCTAGAGCAGACACAGATAAAAAAAATAGAGGAGCTGAGGAACATGGTGGAATCCCAACACAGAAAACAAATAGAATCCATAAAACTCATGCAAACAGGCTTCCGGGAGATTAAAAACTCTATTGAAAGTTTACACAGCAGAATGACCCGAAGTGAGGAGAGAATTTCAGATACAGAAGACAGGATTGCAATTAGTGGCCAAGAAAAGAAAAATTTCTTAAAAACAGTAAGGGACAATGAGAAATCAATCCAGCAGCTGCTAGATGATGCAGCGAAGAATAACATAACACTGATCACAGTCAATGAAGAAACAGGAGAGAGTGCAAATGACATAAAAAAAACTGTTCACAGAAGTAATGGCAGAAAAAATTCCCAAGCAGGGAAAAAGAACTTGACATACAGATAAGTGAGGCATATAGGACTCCAACTAGCAATAATCAAAACAATCTACACCTAGGGATACAATAGTTAAGATACCAGAAACCCAACAGAAGAATAAAATTCTACAAGCAGTTAGAAAAAAGAAACAAATCACATACAAAGAAAAGCCCATCAGAATCACTGCAGACTTCTCAATACAAACCCTCAAGGCAAGAAGACCCTGGAGTGACATATTTCAAGCCCTAAAAGAAAACAACGTCCAATTCTGAAAAACTATCTTTCAAAATTGATGGAGAAATAAGATACTTTCATGACAAAGAGCACCTGAGGAACTTCATAAATACCAAACCAGTACTCCAAAAAATTTTAAACAATATCCTTGGAAAAAACAATGAGGATCACAACCCTAGGAAGCCCAGCAGAATGAATCCATCAGGCACGACAATAAATTAAATGCAAGGGGGGGACCAACAAAAAGAAAAAGTTATGACAAGAAGTCAACACGCATCAGTTATAACCATCAGTGTTAATGGTCTCAATTCACCAATCAAAACAAATAGACTGGAAGAATGGATCAAGAAGCAAGATCCAACAATATGCTGCATACATAAAACACACTTAATTCAAAAAGAAACTCATAGACTGAAAGTGAAAGGGTGGAAAACAATACTTCATGTGACAGGAACCAAAAAAAAAAAAAAAAAAAAAAAACAGGAGTAGCTATCTTCTTTGCAGATCAAATGGATTTCAAACCAACATTGATTAAGAGAGTCAAAGAAGGACCCTACATCCTTGTAAAGGGAACAATCCAAGAGGAAGAGATGACAATCATTAAAATATATGCACCAAACACTAGTGTGCCCAACTATATAAAACAAATACTAACAGACATGAAAAAATCAAATAACCACTAATACAATAGTAGTGGGGGACCGCAATACTGCACTGTCACAAATAGATAGATCAACTAGATGATAAAAAATAAACAACAAAATACTAGAACTCAATCAAATTCTTGAACAAATGAATTTAACAGATGTTTTCAGTGTTGCACCCCACAAAATCAGATTACACATCCTTTTTAGCTGCACACAGGTTGTTCTCCAAAATAGACCACATACTCGCTCACAGAATATGTTTAAGTAAGTGCAAAGGAATTGAAGTTATCTCCTGTATATTATCAGACCATAGTGCAATGAAATGGGAGATCAATACCAAAAGAAATTGCAAGAATTTCAGAAACACATGGAAATTGAACAACACACTTCTGAATAACCAATCGGTCGCAGAGGAAATTAAAGAAGAAATCAGACAGTTCCTACAATTAAATGACAATAACAATACAACATATCGGAATCTATGGGACACAATGAAAGCAGTTTTACAAGGGAAATTCATATAAGTGAATATGCATATTAGGAAAACAGAGTAAGCCCAATTTGTGGTACTGGGTCTTATGAATACGAGGCAAGCACTCTAGCCATTATCATACTAAATGGTCAAAAACTGAAATCCTTTACACTAAAATCAGGAGCCAGACAAGGATATCCACCTGTGCAACATAGTTTTGGAAATATTAGCCATAGCAATTAGACAAGAGAAAGAAATAAAAGGAATAAAGATAGGAAATGAAGAAGTCAAAGTGTCATTATTTGCAGATGACTTGATACTCTATATAGAAGTCCCCCAAAATTCCACCAAAAGTCTTCTACACACAAAAATCATGTACACAAACAATAGACTCACTGAAAAAGGAAATGGAGTAACAACTTCCTTCACAATAATATCCAAAAAAATGAAATACCTAGGAATCAATCTAATGAAAGAAATCAAAGACCTCTTTTCTGAAAACTATAGCACTCTGAAAAGAGAAATTGAAGATGATATCAGAAAATGGAAAGAGATCCCTTGCTCCTGGGTAGGAAGAATCAACAGAGTGAAAATGGCCACACTTCCAAAACTGCTATATAGATTAAATGCAATCCCAATTGAAATTCCAGCAGCATACTTCACAGACCTTGAGAAAACAATCCAAAAGTTTATTTGGAATAAGAAGAGACCTAGAAGAGCAAAAGTAATTTTAGGAAACAATGACAAGGTAGGCGGTATCACAATCCCAACTTGAAACTATACTACAAGGCTACTGAGATAAAAAAAAAACCCAAAAAACCCCAGCATGGTACTCGCAAGAAAACAGACTGGAGGACCAGTAGAACAGATTAGAAGATGCAAAAACAACTCCAGACACCCTCAGCCACCTCATCTTTGACAAAGGAGTCAAACATCCTCACTGGAGGAAAGATAGCTTCTCTAATAAATGGTGCTGGTCAAATTGGGTTTCAACTTGCTAAAGATTAAAACTAGACCTATAGGCCGGGGATTTAGGTCAGTGGTTCTGCCGCCTGCCTCGCAAGCAGAAGGACCCGAGTTTGATTCCCAGTACCAAAAACAAAAACAAAAACAAAAACTAGACCTATACCTCTCACCATGCACCAAACTAAAATGAAATGGATTAAAGATCTAAATATTAAAACAGAAAAACTAAACCGTTTAGGAGAGGTTAGGTAGAATTCTTGAAGACACTGGTGTAGGAAAAGATTTAATGAACAAAACCTCAGTTGCACATGAACTAGCACAATCAACAAGTGGGATCTCTTCTTATTAAAAAGTTTCTGCATAGCAAGAGAAACCACCAATAGCATGAAGAGACAACCCTCAAAGTGGGAAAAAATGTTTACCAGCTGTTCCTCAGACAGAAGTTTATTATCTAGAATATATAAAGACCTTAAAAAAAATCAGACCTCCCAAATTTAAATATCCAATCAAAAAATAGGCATCTGTAATGTACAGACATTTCTCACATAAAGAAGTAGAAATAGCAAATAAACATGTGAAAAAATGTTCAACATCACTGGTCACTGGATAGATGCAAATGAAAACATCCCTCAGATTCCACCTCACCCTAGAAAGAATGGCTGCTATCAAGAAATCAACTAATAACAAATGCTGGAGGGACTGTGGGGAAAGAGGAACACTGCTCCACTGCTGATGGGAGTGTAGACTGGTGCAACCACTGTGGAAGTCAGTATGGAGATACCTCAAAGAACCAGGATCAGAGGTCCCATTTGACTCAGCTATTCGCCTGCTGGGTATCTTCCCAAAAGAATTAAAAGAATCATATCATAGTGATAAATGTGCAACCACGTTTATAGTGGCACAGTTTGTAAAACTAAAACATGGAAACAGCCCAGTTGCTCTTCAGCTAGAGACTGGAAAAAGAAAACGTGGCGTTTAAAAAAATATAAAATAGAGTATTACTCAGCCATAAAAAATGAGAAATTAGAGACACTTATAGCTAAATGGATGCACATTGAGGCAATACTCTTAGGTGAAATAAATAGGACACACATGTGTAAATACCAAATTGTCTAGTGTGAGAAGCTGAAAGTATAGATAAGGATCAGAATGTATAATAGATAATGTGAAATAGGAAGAAAAGGTGCAAAGGGGTAGGGGGAAAGAAAGAAGGGAATGGAATTAACATCTGAAAATGAAAAATGGTAACAAAGTCTTTGTAAATAGAGAGGGGTGAAGCGATTGAAGGCAGGGCAGGGGAATGGGGAAAAACATGAATCAAGATATATTATGTAAAGGTACAAATCTCCAATGATGAATGTCATCATATTGTATACCTAAAACGTACCAATAAAAGTAATAATAAAAAATGAAAATTAATTGAGAAATAAAATTCATGAGAACTTTAAATTATCATATTTAAATTACTTTTTTGTATCATTTAGAACAACTGAAGTGATGTTTAGAGATAATCAAAGGCCTACAAATGTTAAGAAACAATCTTATACTTTTATAAACAAATGTAAACTCTTATACAATAAAACTAGGCATGCTATCTTCTAATTTACTATCATTTGAGATTTACTTCCCATATCAGTTTAGCAAAAGATGATAAAATATTAAGGACAAAATGGTAGCTTCAGTGACAACTATTACTACTGCCGCTGCTACTGCTACCACCATTACTACTACGGCAGAGTGGCTATATGCCAGTCACTATTGTAAGTGATTATATCTGTTAATTCATTTATTCTTCCTAAAACCTTATAAATTAACAGTATTTAATTCAGTCATAGAGCTAGTAGATAGAGGAGTCAGGATTCAGAGTGTTTCTCTACACTCCTCACTGTTAAATAACAAGCGAGACATGTCCTTTACTTTAAGATATTCTCAGTTAAAAAATTAACCAATCTTTTTGTATAATAATTTTATCTACTAATATCACTCTTACATTATTTTTACTTATAATGTGGTATACAGGTGTATATATGAGATACATATCAAAACATGTTATCACCTATAAACAATCATATTTATAAAAGATGGGGAAAGAAAATCATTTTGGTTTAAAGTAATAGAGTGTTTAAAATCCTTTTTTAATCATAAACAGAAAAAGTATCTCCAGTTATTTTAAACAGGACAAAAATTTCCTTTTTCCATTTTAGTTTTATAATCTTAGGTATTAAACCCAATGTAAGTATTCATCTCTATATATTTTTGTCAAATAATTATTAAATTTTAAAGTTTTTTGTTCATAGACCTGACATTAATTTATGTTTATTTGAAATGTTTAATAAGGAAATTCTGACGTTAAATATTACCCTAATGAAAACAGTAACCAGTTTGCAATTAATCACAATATATGTAGTAAGTATTTCTTAAAGGTCCATCTTACGTAGCTTCAGACAGTAACTTAGCAGAATTACATTGTTAGTACATAGTAGTTTCTTGAGGGCAACACTTAATAGATTTGACCGCCACTAGGTGGCACCAAATACAATAGATAGAAATGGGAAAAACAGTGCTTGCTTCGGCAGCACATATACTAAAATTGGAACCATACAGAGAAGATTAGCATGGCCCCTGCGCAAGAAATAGGAAAAACATACTTTTCATGCATTTCCTTTATGTATTCTTTTTTTGCTAGGAGTTCAAATTTCAGAGACTTCACATCTGATGTCTGTTTAGTGAGTTCATTAGTTGCATTCTAGATCAAAATAGACACAAATTCCAATATAACTTTCCATCTTGAACAAAAGCAGAGTAAATGTCATTCTCAAGAAGAGTAATAAAATTACACTGAACAATAATTAAACGTTTTATATTTTTGAATGCTTTATATTTTCCAATAGAAATAACATGGTAATACTGAAATTTTTATGTATCATGCCAGGCCATAGAGAAATATAATCAAATAATTGCAAAGAGTATATTCAAAGAGTATATTTATGGGAAACATGAATTATCCTCGTAATATGTAAATGTGTTTGTGTAATTAATAATTTAATGGCTTAATACAATCACTTAAAATAAACGCTGGGCTTTCCAGTAACCTTTACTAGACTAAATGTTGTCACAACTAATTTGATGCTCCTCCCATTCAGTGGTAGAATCTATTTTCCAGCCCTTTGAATCTAGTCTGGCCAGTGATTTGCTTTGACCAAAAGAATGTGGCAGAACTGACATTTTTGCAACTTGTAAACCCTGTGCCTGGAAGCAACATCACCTTGGCCCTCTTGGAGCACTACTGTGGGATCTCCTTGAGAGGAAGAACACTGTAAGATCACAGGGAGTAAAACCCAGACCCAGCTGACAGCTAGCAGAGCAACTGCCAACCTGAGTGGGGATAGCTTAGACATCCAACCAGGTAAGTAAATCTCAGGTTCAGAAGAGGCTAGACACCAGGGAACCCAGAGGAGACCAGCAAAAGAACTCTCCAGCCAAATGGATTGGAAGAAAAAATAATCTGCTGTAATTTTAAACCACAATGTTTTAGGATAGTTTGCTGAAGAATAATACCTAACCCATAGAGAATCTTATGACTATTAAACACTTCTTTACCTATTATTCAAGTATTTATACATAATTTCTAGATTTTTCAAAGCAGAAGAGTTTTGTGGTATTCACTGACTATACCACCTAGGAGCAGAGGTAACTGGAGTGTTAAGACACCTAACTTTCACATTTGACTCAAGTTCCAGTTAAACACGTAGTCTGAGATATCACTTAATCTTTTTGGCATTCTGCTTTTAGGATACTGTTTATATATTCATATTAATACATTTGTTAAGTTTTAAAAGTATTAAATTAATATAAATAGAATAAAATAGCTCTAAAAATATTTGAAATAGTATATCTAATAGTTAATTAGAACTATTATTAGATTTGAATTCATTAATTCATTTAGAAATATGAATATCCACAATTATGCTGCTATATTAACAATGTAATATATCACTATATTAATTAACTTTATTTATTATATATTATATTATCACTATATTCTTATATAGTGATACCTTCAGGGACATCTGTATACAAATACCTACTTATTCCCACTATGAATGGACCCAGGCTCCTATAGTTTTCTAATTTTGTATTTTCTTTTCCTCTCTATCAATCTGCTGGCTGCATTTTTTTTTGCTTCTGTCAGTATTCTTGCCTAAAAGCAATCATCCTACCCCTTAATATATACACTAATGGCTTGCTGATTTAAGGTGTTTTCTGCTGAGAAGATAAACTTTGAATTTTATTTAAAATAAAAGATAACAGGCAATAAAAAAGTTCTTAAAATATCTTCAGTGGAATTAATTTTAAGAGAGCTGTTTCTTTTCTGTTTTTAGATTTAAGACTATTTTATGCAGCTGAAAATGCTGTACCACTGACTGCTAAATAATTGAAGGATTATTGAATTATAATAAGTAAAACCATGCCAGTTTGATACATACTTTTGCCAGAATCTTTAAATCTCATAGCTATTTTATTTGATCCTCAAAATTTCTTCCCGAATAGTTTCAAATGCATACCCATGTTTATAGCAACACAATTCATAATAATTAAATCTTAGAAGTGGCCTATATTATCCATCAAGTAAAGATGTAAGTAAAGAAAATGTGGCATTTATACATGATGGAGCACTACTCTGCCATTAAAAGAAGGGAAATGGACCTACTTTGAGACCATAATGTTAACTGAAATAAATGAGACACACAAGCTTAAATATTGCATGGTTTCTCTCACATAAGAACCTTAAAATATAAATAAAGAGCAAAATAAAAGATAATAGGAAATAGAGATCTTTCTCAAAAGTGAAGGGGGACCAAGAGATGAAAGCAGGGGAAAAAGGGGAAGGAGATGAAAAAAACAGAATTAAGACGTGTCATGTACATGTACAACTCCCTAAGAGGAACATAATCATTATGTACTGCAAACATGGACTCATAAAAATATAAAAATTGAAAGTAAAGTTCTTATGAGATGGGTAGAAAGGCATCCCTGCAACAGACCTTTAGAAAGGTTATTTCCTTAACTTGGTCCCATAAGAAGTTAGTGGCCAAAAAATGATCAAATCCATTTCTCTATCACTGTTCCATTCCCTACTAACACGACTTAAAATCTTGTGTAAAACACATACATCAAAAATGTCATGGTAACTATCCATCCATGTCAGTACTTTCCTATAATAAGTTTACTGAATTTTTATTTAAAGTTTGCATAGCGTAATGATTAAAACATGGACTCTGGAGCCAGACAGCTTAAATTCTATTCTTAGCTTTCCCACTCAGTAGCTGTGTGAATGTGGGCAATTAACTTATTTTTTCTGTTTCTCAACTGTAAAAGAGAGATAATAAAAGAACCTACCTTATAGGGTTAAGATGAAAATTAGTATTTGTAAAACACTTCGAATCAGCCTAACGATAAACTATATATACAGGAACAGTAGTTTAAAACCTATTTTTCACTATTATTAATTTACTAGCAAAATGGAAGAGAATATAATAATACATATAAAATGCTCTTTAAGGGTCAGGAAGTAAAAACCACAATATAAACTGAAGTGCTACTTTACCTAGGTTGTGTAAAAAACTAAAAAGTTCTATAAGTATATTCAATGAAAGGAATTTTTATAATCTCTAATATTTTATTATGTATCTATATAAAGGTGGATATCTTGAGGAAACATTTAAATTGGGTAAACATGAAGATATAGAAAACGCACATGAGCATTGTAATGCTATTGGATGATCTTGGGACATCTGAAAAGTACATGCAAGAAATTACATAGAAAAGATATTGTATAAAATGAAAAAGATGTATGTAGATCTTTAGTAGATTTAAATCTAACCAACTTTCTCACTGAAGCATTAAATCAGTTAAAACATAAGTTACTTCTTAGATAATCACTGCGAGTAGTTTGATATCTTTTACAGGCTGAAACGCGATGCCCTAAATATATATGCTAAGTCCTCACCTAATCCCCAGCACTTCCGAATGGGACTGCATTGGAAACTGGGCCTTTACAAGGTGAAAGGTAAACTGGTTTTAGGGCGGGCTCTCAAGAGTGCATGAGAGGTCTCTGTGAAAAAGGAACTAGGGAACCAAGACGCACACGGGAAAGACTGGAAATGAAGTGAGAAGACAGCCAGCTACCAGCCAAGAGGCCCGGGGGAAAACAAACCACACTGTTTACACTTTGATCTTGGACTTCCAGCTTCCAGAATTCTTAGTTATTTTATTTCTAAACTATCTTGTTGGTATCTTGTTATGGCAGCTCTAGCAAACTAATACAATACTGAAACAAATTTTTAGCAGCAGAATATTATGTGCTTACATTTCTTTCAGGAAATTTATATATGAAACATGAAACAAGATAAAAGTAAGTATTTATCCTTTTTGTCTCTACATAGCCTGGTCGGTGTTCCGAGAGACCAGGTTACATATGTGCAGTTAAACTAAATTGCTTTAGGCCTCTCATATCTCCCTTTTCTGGCTCACACTTGTCCAAAACAAGAGAGATACATACACTGTATATGGGTAAAATTGTGTACCTGGAAAATGTTATAATGCACATAATTTACACATACTCACATGAATCTATTATCAACCAAAATTGTTAGATCATTTTTTAAAAGTTTAAATTTCTGTTAGTCTATTTACAGTCAGTAAAGCCAAATAAGTAAAATATAAATCAATTTAAACCTAATACTTTAAAATTTTTAAAAGTCAGATCATTCTGGATCATACATTGTTTTATATTTGTGAAAAATTTTTATTAGGATCAGGAAGATTTAAAAAGAATTACAGAACTGAAGTGCAATCTGTGTAGCAGATAAGATCAAAGAATATCTTAATGATTTTACCTTCATTTATATGAAATCTAAACCCTAAAATGTTCAATTTGTACATTTTATGCACTTTTTCAGAGACAAAAACATCCTTCAAGAGAAGATAGATTCCCAACATTTGAACAATTATTTTTCTAACATTTCTAACATTAATATAAATTAGACTTTAAAAATGTTAAGGCAAGTTTTGCATGTAAAAGTTATCTGATGATGTTCAAGAAGCATCTCAATCAATGCCAGTTTTATACCTATTATTATTTTTTTAAAAACACAGTATTTATTTATTTATTTAATTTTGGTATCGGGGATCGAACTTTGGTCCTTGTGCTTGCGCAGCAGGCGGCGAAACCACTGAGCTAAATCCCCGGCCCTATACCTATTATTAACAAAGCAGAATATTTTCAAGCAATCATATACTCACTTTTAAATTTTATCCTATTTTATTGTATTAATAACCCTACCCTAAAAAATATTTTAGATTAAAAACAACTAAAAGTTTATTTGACAATTCAGTATTCCAATACCCTCTTAACAGTAATTCTTATTCCATTTAATGTTCTCTGTGCATTTACAATCAGATTTTTCTTTCTAGTGACTCCCATTAGTTATGTTCCTATATACCTTGCCTTTATGTTTCCAGCTTACCAATCACCCAAATGAAGAAAATAATCAAACGTGAAAAATAAATAAGTTTCCTTTAAGGAGAGTGAAAATGAGCTTTCCAATTAAAACTCATGAATCCTGTTTCTTATAAGATAATTCTATTTACACTAAGGGAAGCCTCACTTGCAAGTTGTTGGCTGTTTCACTTGGACCTTACATGTAATTTTTTATAAACAAAAGGAACACTGTATTTTCACTCCACTCCCAGTTTAACTTGCTGAAATCTATTAAACCAATCTATCTTTAACTTCTGCTCCTCCTCCCTCCTCTCACTTCCCTCTTCCTCATTTCCAGCTAACAACAAAAGAAAAAGGTCAGCAACTGTGTAGAGGAGAGGAAATCCTATATGCTGATCCCTTAGCTTGAAAGCGTTCTGTTCAAGGAAGGTTCTGTGGTGTAATGGTTGGCACTCTAGACCTGAAAGGGTTCTGTTCAGTCCAGGGAGAAATGCAGAACAGAGAGGGGTCGAATGTTGGAGAAGACAATGGTCAATTACCATTAGCTCTTAATTAGGATTTCATTGTTTCTGGTCATTTTTTTTTTTTTCAGAGAATAGTACAATGAATTACCAGATACGAATCTACCAGGTTAAAATTAAATAATGACATCAAAGCAGTACCAAGTTTTGGATTATTTATACCAATTTACCTTTTTTAGAATAAGTTAGAGTTGATACAAACATGTCTGAGGATGCAGTATTTGAATGTATGTTTTCATGCTTAATAAACTTTATATTAATCACCTTTAGTTTACACTGTAGCTGCTTCGTTTCTAAATCCATGCTCCTTGAGGAGCCCAGTGATGTAACTGGTATATGTGGAGCTGCTACCTTGGCAACTTCTTCTGCCAAACTTGTGATTTCATATGAGGACTCCAATTTTTTAAGTAGATCTTCATTTTCTTTCCGAACCCCAGCCAGATCCAAATTTAGCTTCTTAAAAAAAGAAAATAAATATAAGAGTAACTACAGTTAATCCAACAGTTGTCAGCATAAAATTCTTTAGGTAGGAAAATGCCAAGGAAAATAATTATTATAAGAATTTACAAATATTCTACCCTCTCTATTAGCTTTTGCTAAAGTTGTAGAGCTTATAAAGTTAAACAAAATGAAGCAGCTATATCCAGTATCTTTAGGTTGGTTGGTCTTTATTCATATCAAACTATTTCTTCCCCTTTACATATACATGGATGAGTCAGAGATTCATAGATATGATAACTCTGACTTCAGGTCTAATGCACTTAACTTGGTAAAAGCCAAGCTGGAGCAGGACAAGATAACAGATGTTAGTTGTTTATTCCACTGGGTAGGTCTTATTACCTTATATAGAAGCCAAAATATTCCCATTTAGCAACATAAATGTTCAGTCCAATTAGCAGATGAGGCTTGTTAGGGATTTAGTTCAAGTAAATAGCATGCAAACAAACTTGCTCAATTTTATGTACTTGATCGAGAGTTGACAACTCTTATTTATAACGTGGAGGTAAAACTGCACTAAATTCCTAACATCTGAATTCTTTTTTTTGGTACCAGGGATGAAACTCGGGACCTCGCGCTTGCGAGGCAGGCACCAGAACCACTGAGCTAAATACCCAGCTCTGAGTTTTTAATAATATACATATTTGCTAAATGACATACTACTAACACTTTCATAAAGGAGTGTAAAAGAAAGTCTCAATGTTAGCCTTAAGCCTTCATCTGTAGGCAGCAGAATGTCACCAAACTGTGACAGCATAGTGACTCAGAGCTCCTCAAGAGGGTAAATGCATTACTGCTACTATAAAGAAGCTTATAATATGGTGTCTAACATAAGGGACCAGTAAACAAAACAAAACTTAAATCTCTGGGAAGGGAAAAGAATCTTTGTTATGATTACTATTAGGTACAGCAAAAGATGCAGCTAAAGTACACAGTAATACAAACATGAGATATATTATTTAGGTATTAATACTATAAACATAACTTCTAGAAACTTTCCCAATAAAACCACAATTAAATGTTTCTGTATATGCATGTGGTTAAACATGAATATTTCAGGCCATGAATTAGAAAGTAGGGCTTGATATACTCTTGAAATAAGAATATGTTTTGATAAAAAAGCTATTTCTTTGACTATATTTTAGCTGATGATCTAGAAGTATAGCTTTAAAGACTTGCATGAAATATTTATTCATGAATTGTTCCAAGTATACCAAACAGTTAATATCTAAAAATGAACTCATAATTTCCCTAAATATGAAAATCTTCTTGGTTATCATCCAAACTTGAATCTACCTTCCTCCCTACTTTTTTTTAATATATGTTCAGTCAGTTGTCAGGTTCTATAAATTATGTAATGTTTCCCACTCCTTTCTGCCATTCTTCATGCACACCCTATTATCTCACTGATACTATTGGAAAAACCATCCTTCTCCCTACTCCTTTTCTTACCTCCATACCACTTTTTATACAAGTTCCTCAAACGGTACTGACCTGTAAATCCCTCCTTCAAAGCCCTTCAGGGGTTCTTCAACCCAACAATAAAGCTCAAATGTGTGTGGGTATTAAAGCTTTCTAACATTTGAGGTTCAATTTGTTTTTCAGTTAAATACGACCTGAAGTCAAACTTGTCTGCCATTCCCCAAATCTGCCTGCCATTTTCCATCTATGACTTTACACACAGTGTTTCTTTCACCTGAAGCATCTCTTATCTTTAAAAGGGTAATATTTTCTTCTTCACAAAGCCTTTTTTCCTTTGCCTCACCAAAGTAGCTTCTCCATTCCCTTAGCTTCCACAGAAGTATGCGTGTTATTTATCCATAAACCCTGGTTAATTTAAATCCTTGAGAGAGGATGATATTTTTGTCCACTAAAATGCTTACCATAGTACAGTATCTGAAAACAACTGCCTTACATATAAGATCCAAAACAAAGGATTAAAAATTTAAAATTTCTATCTGTAGTCTATATGGTGCTATAAAGACACACATCATTGCAGCTTTTATTCACATTTTATTAATTTATTACCATATAAGTTAAAATGTATTTTATTAATAATATTTGATAAGCTTTTCTTGTACATATGTACCAGAGCATGTCTCAATTTTGATGTTAATGTTCTGCATCTGTATTAGACTTTGTGAAATTTCAATTTTGTAGCCAACTCATCGCCATAATTATAGGCAGAATCCCCAGCAACACAGGAGACTAAAATTTGATGAGGCTCTTTCTTTCCTATGAATAGCCCCAGGTGGCTTCTCTCACTTGTTGTACTTGGATGCTACTATATTTCTGCCAATTTTATCCATGCCAGCAGATCCTAAAACTATAAATGTGTCTCTACTGAGGAAAGACCAAGCCAATAAATACATTTTTTCTAAAAGGCATGCATATGTAAATTTCAACTTCAATGTAACAATATAAAAATATAAAAGAAGAAACCCTGAAATTACAAAAAGCATTTGTATTTTATCAAAATATAATATTTTGATTAAAAGGTTCTTAAATCTATAACCTTTCAAATATTTCTAACAGTACATATATAATTATAATATTATATACATGTATGTATAGGAATGCTGCAGAGTACCTGTTAAAATAGGGGAATATGTAGATAATTTATCCCATCAGTTTCAAATCCTTTGCTTATTCCTTGGAATGCTTGGATTAATAACTTAGGTTCCATTACTAACTTTTCTTAGTTTAGGTTTTTTTCTTTTGTTCTCTCTCTCCCTCCCTCCCTCCCTCCTTCCCTCAATTCCTCTTCCTTTCTGTCTTCCCTCCCTTCCTCTCTCCTCTCTCTCTCTGTCTCTGTTTCTTTCTCCCCCACCCTTCTTTCTTTCATACGGGGATTGAACCCAGAGCAAGACTTCTCCTTCTCATCTCAGAAATGTTATACATGACACATGAAGTATAAATAACTTCTGCTTGCTCACACTTGGTTTGGCTGCTTTTGTGGATGACCTTATCTACTAAAAATTGTGTTGTACGCTGCCTGCCTCGCAAATACAAGGTCCTGAGTTCAATCCCCGGTACCAAAACAAAAATTGTGTTGTAAAATCTACCAATAAATTAAGAATACTCTTAAAATTGTTAATATTTTTGTTTTATCCAGGAACATGGTTCTTATTTTTCTATTATTATTTCCATCTTTAAATATCTAGAACATTTAAGTTACATTATATTTAAAAGAAAAAGAATTATGATTTCTAGATTCTAATTCTCTGAATCTATTGTGGGACTCTTTTGTTTTTGTTTTTGTTTTCTGAGAAAGGATCTCACTATGTAGCTCATTTTGGCCTCGAACTCATGGCAATCCTTCTGCCTCAGCTGAGTGCTGAGTGCTGGGATTACAGGTGTGTGCCACCACACCTGGCTTGAATCTATTAATTACCAGTTGAGTGACCTAGTGTAAGTGTGTGACTGTTTTCCCTGTTAAAAAACAGAGATGATGCTTGCCTACCTAGCAAAAGTAGTTCTGAGCACAAAATTTTTAAGATATCTGTGACAGTACTGGTAGATTTATTTTATGTGCAGCATGATGGGTACCTTTATTTGTGGTAAATTATAGTCTGAGACAAGTCTTATAAACTGAGGACAATGATAAAAAATATTGTTTAATATAGGGATATAATAATCCTATAACCATAACAGAAACGTTATTTTGCCTTAAAGAATAGCTACTTACTTGATTACAACCAACTTAGGATCCTTACCGGGCTACCTGCATATTGACCTATACTCACTTTTAACCCTATATTTCCAACCCACAGTCTTCTAAAAGTCTATTTTAATCTAAAAGTCGATCTCAGAATCAGTGCTGAGATTTGTTTTAATTTATGTATGGTCAATTATTTCTAACCAAAGATTACAAAATAGAACATTTATAAAAATTTAAAACTAGAAACTTCTATTTATTTATTTAAATAGAACATTGGGATAGAATGTGAGCCCTAGATGTAACTGTTATATGAAGTAAGCCAGGTAGAAAAAGACAAGTACTGCATGACCTCACCTGCATGAGGAATAGTAAACAGTAGATCTCATAGAGGCTGAGGTAGAATAGTGGCTGCCGGAGGCCCCGGGAGAGATGGGGGATAGAAGGGTGGGGAAAAGGAGATTAATGGGTGCTAAGCTGTAGTTAGATGAGAGTTAGGAAGTTCTGGGATGCAATTGCACAGTATGAAAATTACAGGCAACAATAATGTACAATGTATTTTAAAAAGCTAAAAAGTATATGGTAAATACTTGAGTAGATATGTTTAACTTCATTTAAACATTAAACAATGTGCATAAGTATTAAAACATTACATGGTACCCTGTAAACACATGTACAAGTTTATGTTTTTATGTACCAGTTAAAATTTTTCAGTTTACATATAACATCGAAGAAGAGTAAGTCTAAAAAAGAAAGAACATTGCAAAAAATTGTAAGGAGAAACAAGACCATACATACAGAAGAATTTGCATGTATGTGTATGTGTGTGTGTGTGTGTGTGTGTGTGTGTGTGTGTGTTATTGGGGACTGAACCCAGGGCTTTCACATGGAGCTATCTGTAAAAATTTAAAAGCCCTTTTAAATAATATAATAATTCTAAAAGAATTATTTCCCTAATAATTGCCCAAACAATATAGTTTTGATACCCTCTGATAATGATTTTTCTAAAGAACAAAGTATTCAATATATGACTATCCAATGGACATGACATTAGCTGTCATTCCTGTAAAAAATGCTTTTGTTATTCGCATGCTTTAGGAGCAGCACTCCAAAGCAAAAGAATAGGATGGAATAACTCTTCACCTCTACTAAAAGGATGATTCTGACCTACCACCTTTTTTTTCTGGACAGTAACTACCCTTTAGCAGTCAAAGGTACAGTTTACCTTTCCTTGTAAATTTTATGTCACTAGACTAAAAACTTAAACTAATGAATCTTTTTAAAATTTTGGAAAATATTTATTAATTGGGGAAGTAGGATCTGAATATAGACACAAGTTCTGGGAAACCCAAAGATGAGGTTGAATGCGGTGATTACAGGGGCAGGGGTGTGGGGAGGCCCTGGAGGACATGTCTAGCGTCAGAACTCTTCTCAGCACATGCTGTGGCAAATGCCAGATGGTCAGTGTTGGAAAAGGTCCATTAGTAACCAGAATAAACCCTGAGATCAGGTTCCTATGTTTAACTATACTGCAGTTTTCAACATTTCTATCTGCTTTTGAAAACCAAAGAGTTTTACAGTCAAAGTAAGAAAAAGCAATCACGAATAGAGGTAGTCCATTTCCAATTCACTAAAATCTTCAATCTTAAATTCTGCTTAAGACTGACATAAGACATATTTAATACTGAATATACAAATAAGTTCATTTTTATTCTTATAATCTGATTATTCTGGTTCATACTTAAGTACAGGTAAAAATTTTTAAGTTTTAATTTTTATTATGACATAAATTTTGTTACAAAATTGATGTAAAGGATTGGGGAGAAAATTCTACTTTAACAAAATCTATGTGAATTTTATAGGCAAGAACCTCATAAAAAGTCACTATAATCCTTTGGTGAATAGAGTCAATATTCTTTTAGTTGGAATACTATACTTCTATAGGGAATAAAGCAGAAAGAAATAAAATACTGCGTATTTTCCACATGGAAGATTAAAATCCACCATCACATAATTCAATGATTATATGAGATATCAAGGCAATTATATTAATTTCTAGGCCACACCTATTTTTTCATATAAGCACTTAGGAAGATTAATATTCCTGGTAAATGTTTTTTCAAGTTAAGTGACAAAGAGTTTAAATTTAAAACATAAGTTTTACCTTATTATGATACTTGAGAGCATCAAGAGTAAAAACTTAAAAACTGAAAACCAGAAAGAAAAAGGTCTTAGGCAGAAATGTAATTATCTATGTAACAAAATATCTTATGAAAAATCCACTCAGTTACTACATCACTCACTTATAAACCATTTTCTGACAAATGCAGTTATTAAAAGCCTACAGCATGTTTCACAAAATGTCAAGCAAATGAAGGTAATCTGGAGGACTTTTTACCAATTCTTCTGCTAGTAGTTAGACTTCAGTAGCCTTCAGAGACCATCAAGTACCCTTTGGCTAATTGGCCAATGGTAGATTAATCCTCTTTTGATTCTAGCAGCACTATTTTAACACTCGTACACTCTGTCAGTGTAGTGTCTGAATGACAAAATAATACTGTGCATGAATAATAAGCAGAAAAGTTAAATTAACATTTCATGTTTCACATGCCATACCTATGTGTCAGAGAACTTTCTTTTTAAGTCCCTGACATTCAACTCTTTAAAATAATCTCATGTTGACATCTTAGTGAGGTGAATTTTCCTAATTACTGCTAATTGCCTATCAAGAAAAAAAAAACTCTTTATGGAATGCAGTTGTCTAGCACAGATGAACCCAGCTCCCGCATGCACATTAAAGACAAAGCATGACACATAAGGTGTACTTTGTTATAAGGTCATATTAAATATGGTTTGCAATTAACAAAGAAGTCTTTTATGGTACAAAAAATGCCAATCTGTCTTGATGTGTTCAAATTAGACTCTATCACAGAAATATGCATATCTGCATATGGATAAGAGATATGCTGCTCTCAATAACATTTACAAGGTTTAAAATTAATTTAATGCCCTTATTCTTGGTAATGTAAATTCTGGCTAATGTACAATTAAATAATTGTTTTGTAAATATGCTTGAATACGATTTCTCAAAATGAAAGTCAACACTATTATTTCAAATGTCACATTGTTCAAAACAGTTTAGTAATACATTTAATTCTTAAAAGAACCCTAAATACTGAAAATATCTCACATGTCTCCTTAATTTATATTAATAGCTTTGGCATTCTAGGCATTTATAGTAAATTACAATATATGTGATAGTAGCAATGTCAGGTATTTAAAGATAATCTGAATAACTAAACTAAGGTACTTTTAGTGAATTAGAGGTAAATCACATCACTCCAACTTCTGTTCCTACAACTATATGAAAAATAATAGAAAGTAAAAGTATATCATATGTTGAATTTGGAAAATTAACTTTTACTATTAATTTTCATGAAAAAAACTAACAGTTGCCTATCCATAGAAAAAGATCTTAACTATTGCTGTTATTTCAAACCCTCTACTGAAGTTTCCAGAGGAAAGCTCCCATTACATATCAGAGGAAGATAATTAGAAAAAGTATATTCACAGTAATTTATCATCACCAACAAAATGATTTCTCAATGCTCAAATGATGATACTATAAGTTCAGTCGTAGCCCTCTTAAATCCTTGACCTGCACAACACACTTACTTTTCACAATGAGACTTCAATGCATTCCTATTCCAACTCCTTTTCTCAATAGGAATGAAAGAGAATGGCAGTGCCACTTAATGTTCCAAAGGAGAAGCTATCTCTCTGAACCCATTTTTTCCTTTTCTTCTCCCATTTTCTACTCCTTAAATTGAGCTATCTATTCCTCATGGGGACTATACACACCTGCATACTTTAAAATTATAGTTTCTCTCTATCCTTTTGTCAGTATTTTTTTGTTACTGAAGTTATGTGAGTGCAAGAGGAAAGAATTAAAACCCCAAATGAACTACCCAAACGACAAAGAAAAAAAGAAAATAAATAATCCCAAATCAACAAAAATAAGTTGCATTGGGGCGATATTTACATTGTATCTGCTCCTAAAGAAATAGTGACTGCTATCAGGAACAGAGGTCATCAAAAGTCAGCAGAAGTCTCGGGACAACTTGGTCATTCTCGTATGATTCAACTTGATTTTACTAAAAAACAGATCTCAATACTTTTGATTGCTTTTCTCCTACTAGTGTGATATTAGAATAGTATTATTATTTCTTCTGTAATGCATTTTCTGTTCAATGTAGCCTTTGTGCACTACCCCGAGGAAGTGAATGTCCATATACAGTATTGTTATTAAATGTCAGTGAGAATCTAGCCCATTAAAAATAGCTCATTCGGGAGACCTAGAATAGCAAAAGCAATTCTAGGCAACAGAGACATGGCTGGGGGTATAACAATCCCCAACTTTAAACTATACTACAAAGCTACTGTGATAAAAACAGCATGGTACTGGCAAAGAAACACACCCAAGGATCAGTGGAATAGTTTAGAAGATGCAGAAACAACTTCAGACATACTCAGCCACCTCATCTTTGACAAAGGAGCCAACCACCCTCATTGGAGGAAAGACAGCCTATTTAATAAATGGTGTTGGAAAAACTGGACTTCAACCAGCCAAAGATTAAAACTAGACCCATACCTATCACCATGCACTAAACTAAGATCAAAGTAGATTAATGATCTAAATATTAAGACAGAAACACTAAACTTGTTGGAAGATAAGTTAGGTAGAACTCTTGAAGACATTGGCATAGGGAAAGACTTTATGAACAAAACCTCAGCAGCACGGGAACTAGCACAAAGAATCAACAACTGGGATCTCATCTTATAAAAAGCTTCTGCAAAAAAAAGCTTCTGCACTGCAAGAGAAACCACCAACAGACCTAACAGACAATCTACAATGTGGGAAGAAATATTTAGCAGCTGTACCTCGGACAAAGGTCTATTATCCAGAATATACAAAGAATTGAAAAAGAATCAGACCCCTCAAATTCAAAGATCCAATTCAAAAATGGGCATCTGAAATGAACAGACATTTCTCAGACAAAGAAGTAAAAGTAGCAAATAAATATATGAAAAAAATGTTCAACATCACTGGTCATTTGAGAGATGCAGATGAAAACAACACCGAGATTCCATCTCACCGCAGAAAGAATGGCTGCTATCAAGAAATCAACCAATTAGGGCCGGGGATTTAGCTCAGTGGTTTTGTCACCTGCTGCGCAAGCACTAGGACCAGAGTTCGATCCCCGGTACCAAAAAAAAAAAAAGAAATCAACCAATAACAAATGCTGGCAGGGGTGTGGGGAGAAAGGAACCCTTCTCCATTGTTGGTGGGAGTGCAGACTGGTGCAACCACTGTAGAAATCAGTATGGAGATACCTCAAAGAACTAGGGCTAGAGGTCCCATTTGACCCAGCTGGGTATTCCCCTGCTGGGTATCTTCCCCAAAGAATTAAAAGAATCATTCCACAGCGATATATGTGCACCCATGTTTATAGCGTCACAGTTTCTAATAGCTAAAGCCTGGAAATAGCCCAAGTGCCCATCAACTGGAAACTGGATGAAGAAGACGTGGGTTTTTGAGTACTACTCAGCCATAAAGAATGAAAAACTAGAGACATTTATAGCTAAATGGATGCATATTGAGGCCATACTCTTAAGTGAAATAAATAGGACACACGTGTAAATACCGAATAGTTTCTCTAGTGTGAGAAACTGAAAGTGTAAATAAGGATTAAAATGATTAAAACAAATAACTGATAATTTGAAATAGGAAAAGGTCCAAAGATGTAGGGGTGGTGGGAGGGAAAGGAAAGAAGGGGAAGGAAAAATTATGAGAAAAGAAAAAAAAAATGGAAACAACAACAGCAACAAAAAAATAGCTCATTCGAGCCGGGGATTTAGCTCAGTGGTCTCATCGCCTGCTGCGCAAGCATAAGGACTCAAATTCGATCCCTGGTACCAAAAAAAAAAAGCTCATAGTACCTCTTTCAGACATCAAAAGAAAGGCATCAGTGTTCCTTAAGTTTTGGCTTCTAAAAACTCATTATAGATTCATATGTTAGATCTAGAATGTCCTCCAGGGCTGGGGATTTAGCTCAGTGGCACTGAGCCTTCCTTGCAGTTTGATTCCCCAATACAAAAAAAAAAAGTTCTCCAAACGTCCCAGATGCTCAGAGTAGGGCTTTTGTGGGGAGGTGGGGACAAAATCATGGGGGTGCTATAACAATCAGCGGATTCTTCCCCTGAGGAGTTCATAACAGACTTGCTCTTAGAAAGTGGGACCTGGTTGAAAGAGGTGGGTCACTGAGGTGTGGCCTAGAAGGCTGTATTCTTCTCTAGTTCCTCACTCTGTCTCTCTCTATTTTTTGGTTCCCAGGAATTGAGAGGCTTTCTTCCACCAAGCTCTTCCACCATGCCATTTCTGCCCTGGTGCCACCTGATCACTGTGCCCTCTGAAACCATGAGCCAAAATCAACCTCTCCTGTAAATTGAGAGATAAGTATTTTGTCCCAGAGTCAGGAAAGTGACTAAGACATAGACCATTTTTTTCTGAAATTAGTTAGTTTTTTTTTTTTTTTGGTACTGGGGATTGAACTTGGGACCTTATGCTTATGAGGCAGGCCGTGGAACCACTGAGCTAAATCCCCAGCTGAAATTAGTATTTTAAAAGATAAACCATTTTCAATACACCTCTGAAAACACTGTATAAACATTAAATTTATTTAGGCTTCAATCAGTTCACAAGAATAGTGTATTATCACTAATCAAAATTAAATATTACCTAAAGGTCATCATATATAGCTCCACCTCTACATATTTGAGTCAGTGAAAAGTTATATATTTCTTAGGTATATCCTAAATATGAAGAGCATCTTAATACTTATTAGAAGTTGACATATTTTAATGACAGGGTCAAAGTTAACTGTACGTCTTTCCTTGGTTTTACTATATCTAAGCCCTGCAACTACATTAATTGGATGAAAGCCCGGAAATTTCAAAAACCTTGTAACTCATTACGAATTTAATAGCAGTGATGCTAAGTATTCACATGGTGTTGATCATTTATAAATATACTATTCTAAAATTCTCAAGAGAAACAACTTAGTAAGTTTTTCTGTATTCCCTGTAAAAGTTCCGTAAGATTCAAGAGAGTAAAAAATTAACATCTTTTTAAATGAATTTCTTACAATTTTATATAAAAGTTAATGACACTGCGTAAAATGAGATTTTTTAAAATTAAGAACTAATGTACATGAAAATTACCAAATAAATGCCTTTCATGGTATGGAGGTGAAATTTCTTTTATAGGTGAAAAAAATAAACACATCTATGAAGCTTGGATTTACCTTAAATCATTTAAGGTATTTCTCAGAAACCTCACTGAAAAGCTATTTTTTTCAACACAAAAATATTCCATTATGGAGCTGCTTCTATCATCTTACTTTACTATTAAAATTCTTTGTGTTTATAATATACTTCCAAGTAGTAGGGCTTGCACTAACAGTCAATAAATAAAGCCAAGTAAATATCTGACTTAGTTATGCTATATAAAGTACAATAATGTGATTCATACATGTAAGATCTTTCAGAATAGAGTAATTTTGGAGTTATTTTTATCAGTCTAGCTAGTTTCTCTGCCTTCTTCCTAGATCAGTGGTTCTCAAAGAGTATATAATACCAGGATATGTATTTTGGAAATTTGAGGGGAACTTTCAGGTGCCATAAGATTGGTACTGCAGTGGGTGAAATCCAGAAATGATAAATGTATTATAAGCAATGTGTAGATTAGTTGTGAACAATAGATATGTCCCTGTATCCTGCATGATTCTAGTTTCCTATCAATTATTCATGTAGGTGAAAATATTCATATAATGAAATAAGCCTAAACCCTAACTCAAAATTACATATAGAGGTGTTATCCCCCTCTGGTCCTAGAAATTTAAACTCTTGTATATCGGGTTAAGACTGAAAGACGAGAAAAGAAATGCCTTTTTGCTCTGGGTTCTAAGTTACAAGGATGTATGCTAATATGTACCTGGTACACATAGCCAGTGGCTACACTGAAAAAGGTGGTAAAGATATGTGAAATACAGAGAAGCATTAAGGACACTAGAGTGTCTGATTACAGCTATTTCTACCCTCTGAAGTCTATTTTATCTTGGTTATCTTTTGAATTATGAGCTCTTTTTCCTTTGTTATATTAGTTTGAATCCAATTTCTATCACTTGTTATCAAGAGTCCTGTTATTACAGTCTTCTAAGGAAATCCAACTACTATTCCCAGTTTTTTATTTTTAATTCCTTTATGGCATCTAACACTTTTGACCAGGTCTCTTTTTTCCTGTTTTTTTCTCTCCTTTGTTTCTGTACTGCAGAACTTTCCTACATTTTGTCTGGCTTCTCTACACACTTCTTTTTCTCCTTTTCTGACTCCGCTTCTGCCCATATAGCAGGTATTCGCCCAATCTTGTTGCAAATATTTGTTCCATCTCCACCGCTGCTTCTCTAGGATAACAATATCAGTTGGATTTTTTTATTTTTTAAATATTTTAAACGTACCATACATATGGTACATAATAAAGAAAAATACAATAGTTCCTACATACCAACTGTGACAATATGTTACAATTATAGTTCAAAGCTATAGACCTCTCTCCTGACTCACCAGAAATAATCACACATTGAATACCTTCGGTATTTATGTTTCCTTTACCTGTCTTTATACTTAGCACATATATATGTATTTCAAAAACATAGTGATTTTAAAATATTACTTTTTCACATTTTAACATCTCTGAAAACAGGTTGTCTTCCATTCCCAGATACCACAAAATTCATGCTATTAAATAATATTTCTTCTTAAATTGCATAATCTGTTGTTTGCTAGTGAATATAAAATCCATTGTCTTAACATACACTGATTTTATATCCAGAAATGTTACTGAAATCTATTAATTATGTTAATTTATCTTGAGATTCTGTGCAGGCAAGGATAGCGTCTGGAACTAATGATGGTTTTATTTCATTTCTAATACTTTCACCTTTCACTTTCTTCTTAATGTGTTAGGTAGGCCCTTGAATAAGCTGTTAAAGATAAACATTGACAGCTAACAAAAAATGCCTTCTTTCTGATTTTAAAATGAATGCTTCTAACTTCCATCATCAAGTATAATGGGTGGTTGAAGATTCTGGTATCTATCTTTAAGATTTTTAAAAATTCTTTGGTATTGTTAGTGGACTAAGAAAATACTCATTATCAACAGGTTATTTAATTTTATCAAAAGTTTTATGTTTTTATTGTGGTGAAAAACATATAAGATATCTGCTGTTCATAAAATTTTAAGTATACAGTATGGAATATAAACTTACTTCTTAGCACTGCTTTTGCAACAGCCCAAACATAAATTGTGTTTTCATTTTCATTGTCTCAATGAACTTTCCAATTTTCTTTATAACCTCCTCTTTGACCCACTAGTTTTTTAGAGCATTTTGTTTAACTTCTGTGTTTGAGGATTTTCCTGCATTTCTTTCTGCTACTAATTTCTAATTTCATCTCATTATGATCAGAAAAGATACTTTGTACAGTCTAAAATTACTGAATTTAAGATTTGTTTTGCAGCCTAATAGTCTGTCCTAAAAAATGTTTTATGTACACTTGGTAAAATGCATATGCATTATATGTGTCAGACTTACTAGTTCCTTCTTTCCTTTAGGTCCTCTATTTCCATATCTAATTGTTCTATCCATTATTGAAAGTGGGGTACTGAAGACTCCTACTACTGTGTTGCTGTCTGTTATGGTTTATATCTGAATTTCTCCCTAAAGCCTCATGCACTCTTGGGTGGGGCTTTGGAGAGATGCTTGGATCATGGGAGCATGATGCTCATTAGTAGATTATTGGGAATGTGACTTGGGAGGGGAAGCATGGTTGATTATCTCTCCCCTCCCTTGATTCTACATTCTCTGCCTCCTGACACCCATGCCATGAGCAAGACTCCTCTGCAATACAGCCCTGCCTTGGAACCGGCTGATTCTGGACTGAAACCTCTATAATCTGTGTGAGCCAAAATAAACCTCTCCTCCTTTAATTTTCAGGTGTCAGGTACTGTCAGCCAAGAGAAAGTAACTAAGCCACTATTTCTCCTTTCAATTCTGTCAGTTTAATTTATTTATTAAGGAGCTCTGAAGTTCTACACATAAATATTTAAATTTTTATCTTCTTTGTGAACTGATCCTTCAGATGAATGTCCTTTTGTAATAGTTTTTCTTTAATGTCTATTTTGTATTGATATAGTCATTCCTTCTCTTTTTTGCTTACCATTTAAAGCATGGGTTTCATTTTTACACTGTATATCCTTAAATCTGAAGTGAATCTCTTAAAGATACCATAGAATTGGATTGTTTTCTTAATCTACTCAGCCACTTTGTACCTTTTACATAATAGAGTTTAATCTGTTTACATGTAAAGTAGATATTCATATGAAGGACTTCACTATTACCATTTTATCAATAGTTTTCTCCTTATCTTGTAATTCTTTTATTCCTTTGTTGCTGTCTTCCTTTGTGTTTCACCAATTTTGTGTGACATGCTTTGATACTTTTTAAATTTTCTTTTGGTATTTTCTTTGCATTACATAAAATACAAAAATCTACTTTAAATTAATAACAATGTAAATTCAAGCACATATGTAAATTCAAGCACATATAAAAATTCTATAACTTTACTTCTCCCTATACATATTTTAAGTTGTTGATGTTATAAATTACATATTTTAATAGTTATCTAGTTACATATTTTCAGTTTAAATCTTTATACTTTTGATTTTTAATTTTTTTTATATTTTTTATTTTATAATACAATTAGGTATTAATAAAGAAAAATATAAAAGCCATTTAATTAAAAATAATTTTAATAAAAATGATTAGAGAATAACAATGGTAAATAGACTGTATCATGATCTAAAAGAATATTTTCATTTGCTAATCTCTCAGCTCATTTCCTAATAATACTATACCTTTTTTTTGTTTACAACATTTGAAGTATTCACACAGTATCTCACATTCTGTATAATTTTTGAACAATTTCTTCCTATTTCACAATATTTTTTATTCTTTTTGAGCTTTATTTTCAGTTTCAGTTTCTCACATCAGAGAAACAATGCAATAATTACACGTGTTTGATTTATTTTACTTATTAAGTTGCATCCATTTACGTAGAAATGTCTCGTTTATCCTTCTTTATGGCTGAACAGTACTCCATTATATAAAAAACCCCACATCATCAGTTGACATTCAGATTTTTATCAGTTGATAGGCATTTGGGCTGTTTCCAAGATTTAGCTATTACAAACTGTGGCACTATAAACTATACATGGCTGAAGTAAGATGCTTTTAATTCTTTTGGGAAGATACCCAGTAAGGGAATAGCTGGGTCAAATGGGACCTCTAATCCTAGTTTTTTGTGGAATCTCCACACTGATTTCCACAGCAGTTGCACCAACAGTGGAGAAGGGTTCTTTTCTCTCCACAGACCAGCCAGCATTTGTTGATTTCTTGATAATAGCCATTCTTTCTGGAATGAGATGGAATCTCAGTGTTGTTTTCATTTGCATCTCTCAAATGACCAGAGATGTTGAACATTTTTTCATGTATTTATTTATGTTTCTACTTCATCTAAGAAGTTCATCTCAGATGCCCATTTTTGAATTCAGTCTGTAAATTTGAGCTGTTTTTTTTTCAATTCTTTATATGTTCTAGATTATTAGTCTGAGGAACAGCTGGCTAAAATGTTTTCCCACTCTGTGCGTTGTCTCTTCACTCTGTTGGTAATTTCTTTTGTTGGGCAAAAGCTTTCCAGTAAGATGATGTCCCAGTTGTTGATTCTTTTTATTTCCTGTGCCGTCTGGGTTTTGCTCACGAAGTGTTTGCCTACACCTATGTCTTCAAGCATTCTACCTATTCTTTCTTCCAGCAGATTTAGTGTTTCTGTTTTAACATTTAGATCTTTAAACTTTTCTTTAGTTTAATGCATGGTGAGAGACATGGGTCTAGTTTTATTCTTTGGCATGTAGAAAGCCAGTTTTTCCAGCACCACTTATTAAAGAGGCTATCTTTCCTCCAGTGAACATGTTTGGCCCCTCTGTCAAAGATAAGATGGCTGAGTGTGTTTGAAGTTCTTTCTGCATCTTCTAGTCTGTTCCATTGATCTTCAAGTCTGTTTGGTTTTTTGGGGGTTTTTTGCCAGTATCATGCTGTTTTTATCACAGAAGCTCTGTAGTATAATTTCAAGTCAGGGATTATGATGTCTCCTGACTTGCCTTTCTTGCCCAGAATTGTTTTTGCTATTCTAGGTCTTTCCTGATTCCAAATGAATTTTAGGAATGTTTTCTCTAATTGGGGTCTTGTATGTAAAGTATCATGTCATCTGCAAATTATGATAATTTAACTTCTTCCTTTCCTATCCTTATTCCTTTTTAAAATTTCTTTCTCTTGTCTAATTGGTCTGGCTAATGTTTCCAGACTATACTAAATAGGAGTGGTGATAGTAGACATCCTTGTCTTATTCCTGAATTTAGTGGGAAAGCTTCTAGTTTTTGACTATTCAGTATGATGTTGGCTGTTGGTTTCTCATAGATGACTTTTATCAGATTGAAGTAAAGGCCATCTATTCCTATTTTCTGTAGAGTTTTTTTTTTTATCATGAATGGGTCTTGGGCTTTGTCAAATGCTTTTTCTGTGTCTATTGAAATGATGATGGAATTTTTGCCTTTGGCTCTATTGATGTGGTGTATTACATTTATTGACTTGCATATGTTGAACTACCCCTGCATCCCTGGGATGAATCCTTCTTGGTCATGGTGTATAATCTTCTTGATGATTTGCTGCATTCTGTTTGCCAGTATCTTATTGAGGATTTTTGCATCTCTGTTCATTAAAGAGATTGGCCTGTACTTCTCTTTTTTGGTTGGGTCTTTCTCTGGTTTTGGCATCAGGGTAATGCTTGCTTTCAGGAATGATTTTGGGAATATTGCTTCCCTTTCAATTTCAATGAAGAGTTTGAAGAGTAGTGGCATTAGAGCTTCTATACATTTCTTGTAGAACTCAGCAGTGAAACCATCAGGGCCTGGGCGGGCTTTCTTTGGTGGTAGGCTTTTGCTTACATTTTCAATTTTATGACTGATATTGGGTTGCTTAGAATTTTTATATCTTCAGGATTCAGCTTTGCTAATTTATATGTATCCAGGAATCTGTCCATTTCTTCTGTGTTTTCCATCTTATTAGAGTACATATTCTCAAATATCAAGTAGATATTAATGATCTGGATTTCTACAGGATCCCTTGTGATTTTACACTTTTCATTCCTAATTGCATGAATTTCAATATTTTCTTTCCTTTTTTTGATAGTTTGCTAAGGGTTTATCAATTTTATTTAATCTTTCAAAGAACCAACTCTTCAATTCATTCTTTATATTATTTTCTTAGTCTCAATTGCATTAATTTCTGCTCTAATCCATTTAATTTCCTCCCTTGTATGAGCTTTGGGCTTAACTTGGTATTTTTCTAGACATTTTAGGTTCAACATTAGGTTGTTTGAGCTTGTTCTGTTTTTTCTTTGTGAGAATTTACCGCTATAAATTTTCCTCTTAGGACTGCCTTCATTGTGTGCCACAGGTTTTGGTGTGCTGTATCAGCATTATCACTTAATTGTATATACTGTTTAATTTCTTCTTTAATTTCACCTGTGACCCATTGGTTGTTCATGAGAATATTATTTAATTTAAATGTTTATGTAGTTTTGTGGCTTCTTTTATGGTTGATTTCCAATTTCACTGGATTGTGGTTAGATAACATGCATGGAATGATTTCAATTCCTTTGAATTTACTTAAGAATATTTTATGGGCTAGTAGGTGACCTATTTTGGAGAACATCCCATGTGCAGCTGAGGAGAATGTGTATTCTGATGTTGTAGGGTGGGATACTCTGTAGACATCCACTAAGTCCATTTGTTCACAGGTTTGTTTCAGTTTTAATATTTGTTGATTTTTTGATGAGTTGTACTATTTGTGACAATGAAGTATTGAGGTTCCCCATTACAACTGTATTAGTGCTTATTTGATTTTTCAAATTTGTTAATATTTGTTTTACATAGTTGGGTTCATTGGTATTTGGTGCACATATATTTATGATTATTATCTCTTCTTCTTGGATTGCTCCCTTTACAAGAATATAGTGACCTTCTTTCTCTCTCTTAATCAGTCTGGGCTTGAAATCCACTTTATCTGTAAATAATATACCTACCCCTGCTTTTTTTTTTTTTTTTTGGTTTTCTGTCACGTGGAGTATTGTTTTCCATCCTTTGACTTTTAATGTACGTATTTCTTTTTAGGTTGTGTTTCATATATGCAGCAAATTGTTGGGTCTTGTTTCTTGATCCATTCGATCAGTCTATTACTTTTCATTGGTGAATTGAGCTCATTTACATTGATGGTTATAACTGAAATATATAGGGTTATCCTTGTCATGTTACTGTCCTGTTGTTTGCCTGTCTTTCCCCTCTGATTATCTGCGTGCCCTACCTGGTGGCTTCTTTCTACTGGTGTTCTTGGAATTGTGGTCTTCATTATCTCTAAAATATCCTTCAGGGCATTTTGTAGAGCTGGTTTAGTGATCATGAATTTCTTCAGTTGTTCTTTATCATGGAAGTATCTTGTTTTCTCCACTGAATTTGGAAGACAGTTTTGCAGGGTACATCAATCTGTGTTGGAAGCTGTTTTCTTTCAGAACCTGGAATACTTCACTCCTAGCTCTCCTTGACATAAGAGTTTGTGTGGAGAAGTCTGCTGTGATTCTGATGGGCTTTCCTTTGTAGGTGATTTGTTTCTTTTCTTTAACAGGTTTTTTTTTTTTTTTGGTACTGGGGATCAAACTTGGGATCTTGCGCTTGCGAGGCAGGCACCTGGACCACTGAGCTAAATCCCTGGCCCTCTTTAACAGCTTTGAATTTTCTGTTCTTATGCTGAATTTCTGGGATCTTGATAATTATATGCCTTGGTGTAGATTTATTTTAGTCATGGTTCATTGGAGTTCTATATGCCTCATTTATTTGCATATCAAATTCTTCTTTATGTTTGACAAGTTTTCAACTAATACTTCTTTGAACAGTATTTGTATGGCCTTTGCACTATCTCCAGCTCTCTCGCTGACTCCAATCAATCTAATATTGTTCTTCTTTGTATATCTTGCAATTGTTGGACTGATTTTTCATGGTCCCTTGCTATTTTTAAGACATCTTTCTTTTCATGGTCGTTAACTGTATTCTTGTCTTCCAGTTCGGAAATTTTGTTCTCACTTTCATTTAATCTATTGTGTAAACGTTCAATGGAATTTTAATCTCAGTATCTGTTTGAATTTGTTTCATAAATTCTAATTCTTTCCTATGTTGGACATTCTTGTTTTCCATCATTTTCTTAATCTCCTCTTTTCAAATCTGTATTTACTCTAGATTCACTGAGCATGTCTTTCATTTTGATCATCATTTCTTTTTTTACCTGAGAGATTATTTTCTCTATAACCTCCTGTATTTGTTTTCTGACTTCAGCTTCTATCATCTCAAAAAAATCATGTGGGTGACTTCTGATTTCCTCTATCTCATTGTCTCTTGGACTCATCCTAGGCAGGCTGGAGGTCTGGGGTTGCCTTTTGCTTCTGTATCTTGTCATTTTGTATTTTTTTAAATTTTATTTTATTTTCTGTGCTGATGCTTATAAATTTGTTATGGCAGAAACCTTTATCACTAGTATCAAGGCTTCTCTTAGAAATGTCTATTTTTCAGAGGTGTTTCCTGGGTGTATGGGACTCTTGGTCTTTGTGTCTGTCCCAAGATCCTACCTTCCCAATTTATTGAGGACCAGAGTTGCTATTTATTTGGCTCAGTACCTAGTCCTTTGATACTGGACTATGGTGGTGGTTATGGACCCCGACAATCTTAGTGTTGTCACACAGGGGAAAACAACTAATTACAAAAAGCAGGACACCCTGGCTAAAGTAGAACAATTACCAATATCAGTAGCCTCAAGCACAGCCTAGAAACTGACAAATTATAACTATTAATTTGGTACCTTTAACCATAGGAGTAAGATCTACAGTTACATAACACAATCCAACAAAAACCAGGAGCTTGTATGCAATGAGTTTCCCCTTAGTGGGGTGATTTTATCCTGGGGGTTGGGGATTTAAGATAGATAGGGGGAAAACGTGAGATAGATGAAGGGAGATATAGTAGAGACAAGATTAGAGGACAACAGATGGTCACCCAAGGTTTGGGTAACTGGAGAAGAGGTCAGGAGAGAAAGGATGAAGGATAAAGCATAAGAATATTGAGGTGGATAAGAAAGACAATATAATTTTCAGTCACATGAAAATAAAACCTCAAGAGAGATAGTTGAGGAAAGAGAGGGGCATAAGTAGAACAAAATAAACATAAAAAAACGCCCCCAGCACCCAGGAGGAGGCTTCTGGTCCGCCGTACCACCACCCCCAGCACCCAGGAGGAGACTTCCAGGCTGCTGTACCACTGCGCCCAGCGCAGAGAAGGTGAGCTGCTCCCAGCATACAGGAGGAGGCTTCTGGGCCACCATAACACCACCTCCAGTGCAGAGAAGGTGAGCCACTCAGGCACCAGTGGCAACCTCCCTCCTCCTGAAATGAGAAGACACGTAAACAAGCCTCAAAACCGGACTTCCAGATCACCTACAGCAACCCCAAAGTGAAACGAGATGGAACACTCTGATACTCAAACACCTGGACTCCCTCAACTGTCAACAAAAGAGGATCTGGAAAAAATGAAATCAGAAATAATTTCTCACATAACAGTAGTGATTGTGCCCATAGTGCAAGACATGATTAATAAATCTAGAGCGGACACAGATAAAAAAATATAGGAGTTGAAGAACATGATGGAATCCCAACATAGGAAACAAATGGAATCCATAAAACAGATAAAATCAGATTTCCAGGAGATTAAAAACTCCATTGAAAGTTTACACAGCAGAATGAGCCAATGTGAGGACAGAATTTCAGATATAGAAGATAAGATTGCAATTAGTGACCAGGAAAAGAAAAATGTCTTTAAAATTGTAAGGGACCATGAGAAATCAACCCAGCAACTGCTAGATGATGCAAAGAAGAATGACATAAGACTGGTCAGAGTTTTTTTAGGTCTATGTATACTTGCTATAAATGAAGAGTTGGATATTGAAATTTAAAAGTTATGTAGGAATACAAAGGACCTAGAAAAGTAAAAAGAAAAAAAAAGTGTTGGAAGACATTTATTACCTAATTTTAAGACTTCCTTTAAAGCTACAGTAATCAAGGCAGTGTTGGCATAAGGAAAGACATACAGATCAATGGAATAAAACAGAGAATCTAGAAATAGAACCACATATATATCGTCCACTGAGTTTTGAAAGATTATTTAACATTAACATTTAATAGAACATAAACTCAACTCAAGAGCAGAGGAAAAGAGTGTTTTCAGCAAATGGTACTAGAACATCTGGTATCCATATGTAAAAAATTAATCTCAACCCTTTATTTCCATATATAAAAATAACTTGAAAGGATCTATGAACCTAAATATGAAAGACTAAAACTGTAAAACTTTAAGAAGAAATTATAAGGGATAATGTTTACAAATTTAGGGTAGGCAAGAATTTCCTAGGATACAAAAACATGATGTATAAAAGAAAAATTGATAAATGAGATTCCATCAAAATTTAGAACTTTAAATGACATGGTTAAGAAAATGAAAAGTAGTCCTTAAGGTCCTTTGTAGAAAGTATACATAGACCTGAATTTTTATATATACCTTTTATATATACCGCTAATCTTGCTAAATTCAAATACAAATTCTAGGGGCTTCTAGAGATTTCTTAGTATTTTCTCTGTAGATGATCATTTCATCTACATACAAAAATTTTACTTCTATCTTGCCAATCCTATGCTGATTGTTTCTTTTTATTGCCAGACTATTTTGGTTTAGGCTTATGTTTCAAAGTTTAATGGAAAGATGAAGAGTAAGCATATCCGCCCTTATTCCCCAACTTAGGGAGAAAGCATTGTATCTTCTCCATTCATATAAGGCATTTTTGCTGGAAGTATGGAGTATATGTCTTATCTGTTGAGAAGGTTCTGTTCTATTTCTAGTCTCCTGATAGCTTTCACCATGAACAGCTGTAGAATTTAGTCCAATACTTTTTCTCCAACTACTGATAGGATCATATGGCTTTTTCCTTTCCTCTGATAAAATGATGATTTATGGGGGTGGATCTTCCAATGCTGAACCAACACTGGCATCCCTATAATAAAACCACTTTCTACGTATTGCCAGATATGACTTCTAATAGTTTGTTTTGTTAAACAAATTTTTATCTATGCTCATACCTTTTTCTTCTATTATCTTTATCTAGTTTTAGTATTGCACAATGTTGAGTTCCTAAAATGAGGGGAGAAGTGTTCTTTATTTTTTCTGCTTTAAATGTTTGATATAATTCATCATTTAAAATGTACATGAGCCTGTTGTCATATAGGTAGGTTTTCAAGCTAGGAATATACTTTCTTTAATAGGTGCTATTCAAATTTTATATTTCCTCCAGAGTCAGTTTCATTAATTTGTCTTCCAAGGTACTTCTTAGAAGTTGTCAAATTTATTTTAAAAAAGATTTTTATAATATGCTTTCTATATCCTTTTAAATTCTGTAAAATCTGTGGTAATGTCCTCTAAATTTTTATATTGTAATTTTAATACATTTTTAAATGTATAATTGATATTGTATAATAGGAAGAAAATGTCTAAAGGAGTTGGGGAAGTGGGAGGGGTAGGGGAAAGGAAAGTAGGGAAAAGAAAAAATATGAGAAGAGGAAAAAAATGGAAACAAAGTCTTTGCAAATGGGGAAGGGTGGAGGGTGTGAAGGGAGGGAAGGGGAAGGTGGGAACCGAGATACATCATGTAAAGGTACAAGATCCCAATGATGAATGTAACTGTATTTTATACCTAAAATGTACCAATAAACTTAATGGGGGGAAAAGATAAACATAAAGGTAAAAACATAAATAAAAAACAGAGGAAACAAAACCAACAGAGAAAGAAAAGAAAAATGAAAACTAAAAATAAAAGCTAAAATTCCTCTGGAGTCCACAATTTTACAGTAGTGTCCAAGGCAGGCAGTGTCCCAGAACTGTGCTGTGTATCCCTCCAAGTCTGGGTAGAGTTTGATCTTGCGGGAGCTGGGGCTGGTCTTTAGTGAGCAGCTTTTAGCATGTCTCTCTGGCCCACCCAAGCCTCCTTACCACTGCTGTGGCGCCTTCAGCAGGACCCAAGGTACAGATTTGGGATTTCTCTTTTCTATCTACTTTCCCTTCCCTGGGGATCTCATTCAGCCCAATGAGTTTTAAAAACTCATGACTAAAATTCACATGTCTAGCTCAGCCCTCTGCCCTAAATTTTAAACTCATACATTCTACTACTTACTTGATACATCCACTTTAGTGACCAATTATCACTTGGTTACAATGGTAAGGGTAACTGAGTTAGACGAGAGGATTTGTATTTTTCTTTTCTAATCTTTGTTTTTTTGTTTGTTTTGCAAGTTCTGGTGTATACTTATAAGGATATTTGTATATCTTATCCAACTTTCTTGCTATTTTCCCCTACAAAATTTAGTATACTGTCACAATTATAAATCTTCTATCATCAACTCTCTAGTTACTTTAATTACAAACCTGCAAAATATCTTAAATACCTTTTTCTTTATCTTACCATAGAAAATTTGCCATCAAACTCTGAGTTATACCTCTGCAAAATATCTTGTGTTTTAAAATTTTGTCTTCTTCTATTAATAATGTAGATCAATTCTTTTGCTTTACTACTGAATGTCTTACCTAGCTGCTTGTATTCAATCTTCATTTTCTCAAAAATTAGTATGAGTCCTCATTGTACATCAGAATCTCTGAGAACTTTTAAAAATTACCAGGGTATAGGACTAACTTTCAGGTACTATTCAAATTTAGATTGTTTATGGTGGGACCTGGGCACAGGTACCTATTAAAGCTCCCCATAAGAGGCTGATGTGCAGCTAGGTGAAAACCACAGCCTTACCAGATAATTCATTTTACCTGGCAAACTGCTTTCTCACTTTTGGTGTCTTTTTGGGCTTTCTTCTCACGGCTTTTCTCTATGCATACAACTTTCATAATTATAGCAAATCTAAAGGCTCAGCTGAAATACTATCTCTTGCAAAAGGCTTTCTAGAAAATGACAGTGATGAATGACTACTGTCACCCTCTATTACATTTTCTTGTATTGTGAGACACATGTCCAAGTTTCATATTAGTATCTTTTACAGAGGACAAGGATCATATTTAATTCATTACTGAATATCCCATTATCATAGGACTTCAGATATAAAAATAAATAGAACTGTTGGGTACAGTAAACTAAAATGAACTGTAATAAATACAAACACATCTATGCATGTTGAAACCAACAGTCTAGTCATTTAAAACCAAACTCTAAAATATGTGCATAGTTAAATATCATAATCCAATAGTTAGAAAATGTAATTTGTCATTTCCAAACATGCTGATATTTTAATGAGATATACCTATTTAAAAGAATATTGATGTAAAGAATGAAAACATTACTGAAAATATAAAATGTACAATATGTTATAACATTGTTTCATTATAAAGAAAAAACGCTGTAAGAAATGCTGTTGTTGTGTTTTCTTATATTAATATTTACTGCAGTAAAATCATAAGTGAATCTGAGAAGATAATTTAAAAAGCATGATTTTCTAGTACATAGTGTCCTAAGTGATAATAATAGTTTTTTACAAAGTCTAATATAGAACACAGATATTTTGTTAACAAATATCACTTGGTTCATCTACAAGACCTGATGTAAGAATAAGATAGTCACGTCCAATTCCACATGGATTCTCAGCTCAGATCCTGGATTGTGCACAGTTTACCTTGTGAACATGATCCGAGTGACATTTCACAAATTCCTGGATAAATGTTGCTACACTCTGCCAGGAGAGAGACAGGCTATGTCATGCACAGATCAATAATCGCAGTGTGTTTCATCAGCCTCAAAATCAAAAGTGGTTCATCTGGCAAAAGCCATGGCCCTAGAGAATCTGACATATATAAATGGAATATCTTACAAGGAATGTGTACTACATGAACTATTGGGGTAAAGTAAAAGAAAACTCTGGAGATTAGCAATGAAGAACAGCAAGACAGTAGTTTTCTACTTTATTATTAATAGAGGCGTGAACCCAGATCACAAAAATGGAAATGAGGCTATTTAAAATTCTACAGTTCCTGAAAGAAAAAAATGGAACCAGTACAGTTTAACACCTTCAATCTTTTAAATAAGTTATGTAAATAAAAATCAACTAAAGATAAATGTAAGTTTAGAATACACTAACCACACAATTCTAAATATATGAAAAATTTTATACAGATTCATAGAATATGATGCTTTTATAATTTAAACTTTGTTAAAAGATGCTTCACATTTACCATTTTATATACTCAATGTTTATGCACTAGATTAACCTAAAAAACCAAGGGATTTGTTGAATGGGTCATGTTCTGTTGTATTAATTCTAACTTCTGACACAAAGCAAAAGTCTTTTATTTGAGGCTTGATTAAACTAATTTAGGATTAATTGGTTAATATAATTCAACAAGAGATGAAATACACTTGAAAACTAAGATCATAAAAAGGAAATTGCTTTTAAGATAGTTGCTGCCAAAAATGTGAGAAGAAAATATACTGCAACAGAATTCAGCTTATTTGATTTAGAGGGTAGGGAATCAAGAATTCATGAAGAAATCAGAGAAGATATGATGTTTAGTCACAAAGTTAATAGCAGTGTATATTTATAACATGTATTACTGAAGATCATATTTGAGTACTGGAATCACATACACATGTTACAGTTTAAGGCTGAGGGAGATCAAAGGTTACTTGACAGAAATAGTCTAGGATGAAAGTCTGCTTTCTCAGGCCATAGGTATGTAAAGTATCTCTTGTTAGCTCTTAGAAATATTATCGTACCTCTTTTGGAAATAAAAAACATGGGCTTCTTAGATGGGCATGTTATTAATGTGGAGGAAAGGTCTTTTCTGGAGATTAAAGGAGTACTTTATTTTTAAAGGGCCATTGTGCAAATAAGAATGCAGAAAACTAAAAGCCTGTAAGTTCCAACAAAGTAACCTAAATAAGTGAAGCAGGCTTCGAACACTGTGTGACAAATAGGGAATGGTATGCTTCATTCTCCCTGAAAGGGCCATTAAGGTTACTAATTATACATTAAATATAAACTAAAACTGTCATGACACTATGTACCTATGAATCACTTTGTCAACTTTGTATTGAGCTCTTTTAATGACATCAATTTACTGCTGTGAATGAAAGCAGCAGAACAATCTTCATCTGCTTATTGAAAATGTACTATGTCTTCAATTATGTTACATTCTGTGAAAATTATCAAAGAAGTTTAATATATGATTTTTGTTTTTCAAGAGCTTTAAGAAACAACAGACCAAATGTTAAACTTAAAAACTATTAAATACAAAATAGTACTAAAATGTAGCTTAGAAAAGTATAAAGAATTAAGAAGTAGGATCAAGAGGAAGACTGTAATTCTGGAGCTGCCAATTTATTGGTCTGACATTGGTGAAATTATTTCAATTCTTTAAGCCTTAATCACATGATGTATATAGTATGAGGACACTATCTTCCTTATAAGGTTATAATAAAGAATCAATAGGAAAATAAATGCCTAAAAAGTAGGCCCAAAAGTTATTGAATAAATGCTAGCTAGTGTTCTGTGAAAGGCATAGAGTTTAGGAGCACAAATTTTAGAATCAAACTGCTTGGTCTTGAACTCCAGTTCTGTCACTTATGGGCGATACGACCTTACCATGTTATCCTCCCTGTTTCAGTTTCCCATTTTCACAAAAGGATCAAATAAAGAACCTCTCTCACTAAGTAAATGTTTGGATTATTGAGCAAATACATGGTATGATAAAATATGCAATGAATGTTTAAATTTTTTAAAAATCATTATAGTAAAAGACACATTCCATTACTCCCCTTCAAAATAGAATCACTTGTTCTGAGCCTACTAACCTCATTGTTCTAGACAATTTCTGAAGCAGTTCTGGAAATCCTCTTTCATGAGCGTCCTTACAATATGTGCCTTTCCTCATACAGTTAATGTTTCTGTTGAGTGCCCTCCAAAGCAAAGCCAGGTTCCTTAAAAACATTATGGTGCATCCTCATCCATCTTATTCAGTGGATGTGGCACTGTGTGATGCTGGCTCTTCCCCAAAGTCAAAACGACCATGAAAGGGAAATAATTTTCATCTAGTCAGGAGACTGAGGTGGCTGTGACAGTGCAACTGTAGACAGGAAAAAGGACTTCCAGCACTGCTTCACAAAGTAGCAAGAATAATGTGGTAAATGTATTCAAGTCAACAAGGACTGTTTTGAGGGGGATTAATGGCAATGTGTCTTTCACCTTACTAAATTTTTAAAAATTTAAACATTTACCATATTTGTCAATCACATCTTATATATACAAAGTGCTTAGGATAGTAGCTGGCTTTTAAATGTACAAAAATTATTGGTTAACATTTCTGTTAAGAACATACAAAATAAGATTTAAAAGAATTGATGCATCGGCATAGACTAATAATGAGGGTTTATGGAAGCAGGGACACTTCACTATAGCACTGAGGCTTTATGTGGGGAAACATAAGATTGAAAGGCTAAGTTGGTTGAACAAATCATACACTGTCTCTAAAACTTTACTGAGAAGTTTGACTTTGAAATAATCATAAATGGGAACCAGGTATAGTTCCTTAAGTGTGTGAAGAAATCCATCTTCTGGCACAATTATTCTGGTGTAATTCATGGGAAGAAATGAATAAGATAATAGAGAAACCAGCTAGAATAATGTTACAGCAACTCAGGGCAAAGAGATAAACACTTTGCAGCATCAGGAACGAAAATGAAGAGGATAATATAATAGGATGTGGTAACAGATTTAGGGTCAAAAATAAAGAAAAGTCAAAGTATTCAAAAACCATACGAACAACAAAAGAATATGAAAAATGGGTCCAACAGCTCCTAGATAATGCAAAGACTATGATTACCTGAAATCACTGAAAAACTCAGAAGATAGCACAAAGGACATAAAAAATCTCTTTATAGAAACAATAACAAAAAATTTCCAAATATAAGGAAAGAAACATAGAGAAATGAGGCATATAGAACCCAAAATAACCATGATCAAAAAAGAACTTCTCAGGGGCCGGGGATTTAGTTCAGTGGCACCGCACCTGCCTTGCAAGCACAAGGTCCTGAGTTTGATCCCCGATACCCCCAAAAAAGAACTTTTCCAGGACACATAATAGTGAAAAATCCCAAAAATCTGACACAGGAACAGAATCTGAAAAGTTATTAAAGGAAAGTAAACAAAAAATCAATTACAAAGGTGATCTCATTAAAATTACAGAAGACTTTTCAACACAAAATTTAAAAGCCAAAAGAGCTTCAAGTGAGGTGTTTCAAGTCTTAAAAGAAAACAACTTCCAACCCAGGCTGATCTATCCTGCAAAGCTATCTTTTAAAACTGATGGAGAAATCAAGTCTTTCCATGAGGAAGAGCACCTTACAGAATTCATGACACCAAAACATTCCCAAGAGTATCCCACAAAGAGACAATGAAGCCAACAATGCCACAAAGTCTAACACAATGAATACACCTGGCAGGCTGAACAGTTAAACAGAATAAAAAAATACAATGACACGAATGAGTCAGTACCTTTCAGTAATAATACTCAATGTGAGTGGTCTCAAATCCCCAATTAAAAGGCACAGACTGGCAGAATGGATCAAGAAATAAAATCAACTGTATTTTGTGTACAAGAAACACATTTAGCCCAAAAAGAAATTCACAGACTAAAAGTCAAATGATGGAAAACAATATACCATGAAACAGAAAACAAAAACTAGCAGGAGTAGCTATCCTATTTCAGACAAAGCAGATTTCAAGTTAAAACTGATCAGAACAGGCAAAAAAGGTCACTACATATTGTTAAAGGGAACAACTCCATAGGAAGACATAACAATTATAAACATATAAGCACCAGACCCTGCTGCACCCAAATTCATAGAACAAACAAACTCGATATAAAAGATCACAAAAATGTCAACAAAATTATAGCAGAGGATTTCAATACTCCATTATCATAAAAAGACAAATCAACTTGATAAAAAGATCAACATCAAAGTAGCAGAATGGAACCAAATCCTCAAACAAATGGACTTCACAGATAACTACAGTGCTCTACCCAATAACAGAATACACAGTCTTCTCAGCAGCACACTAGACCTTTTCCGAAAGAGGCCACATACTAGACCATAAAACATGCTTAAGTAAATGCAAAAGAATCAAAATTATCTCATGTATATTATCAGATCATAGTGGATTGAAACTAGAATTCAATGGCAAAAAAAATTGCAAACTTGTGGAAATTAAACAATACCCTCTTGAATGATCAGTGGGTCACGGAAGAAATTAGTTCTTAGAATAAATAATAATGTCAGTACAGCCTACCAGAATTTATGGGACACAAGGAAAGCAGTCCTAAGAAATAAATTAATAGCTATCCACATCAGAAAAACAGTGAATCCAAATAAATAATCCAATGATGCATTTCATAGTCCTAGAAGAACAAGGAAAATCAAAATCCAAAGCTAGTAGTACAAGTAATAAAATTATGAAGATCAGAATGGAAATTAATCAAATTGACACTAGAAAAGAAATACAGAGAATCAATGAATAGAAGAGTAGGTTCTTTGAAAGAATAAACAAAACAGACACGCCCTTATCAATCTTAACAAGATTAACAAGATCTAAGAAAGAAAGAAAGAACCCAAATCAATGCAATTAGACATAAGAAAGATGAAATCACAATGGATACCACCAAAGTCCAGGTTATTAGTGATTACTTTGAGAACCTGTACTATAATAAATTGGAGAATTCAGAAGAAATGAACAGATTCTTAGATACATCTGAATTACCAAAGCTGAACCAAGAAGACATAAAAACTTAGAATAATCAAATATAGTACCAGGAAATGAAATTTAAGCAATAATAATAACTAAAAAAAAACCCCAAAAAAACTAAACTAAGAAAAGCCCAGGACCTGATGGATTCACTGCTAAACTCTACAAAAATTTTAGGCAAGACCTAATACCAATACTGCTCAAATTCTTTAATAAAATAGAACTCCCAAATTTGTTCCTAGAAGCTAGCATTCTGCTGACTCCAGAACCAGAAAAGAGCCCAACCAAAAAACAGAACTACAGGCCAATCTCTTTAATTAATATAGAAGCAACAATTCTCAACAAGATAACACTGGCAAACAGAATGTAGTCAGCTCCCGACTTATAAATGAGTTCCATCCTTGGAAAATGTTCATAACACAGATTCGTTCATAAGTCTGACAAAGTGAGTCTTATATACCTTTGACACAAATACACAATGTAAAGCACAAAAACACCATTTGTATCTGTGAAATGTTTGTAAGTCAGGGACTTACTGTATATCAAATCATCAAAAAGATCTTACATCACGACCAAGTTGGCTTCATCCCAGAGAGGCAAAGATGTTTCAACATACACAAATCAATAAATTTAATACATCACATAAGCAGAAGTAAGGACAAAAATCACATGATCATCTCAATAAATGTAGAAAAAGCCTTTGAGAAAATCCAACACCTATTCATGACAAAAATTAAAAGAAAATAGGTATAGAAGGACCTTATCTCAATCTGATAAAAGCCATTTATGACAAGCCAATGGTCAACATCATATTAAGTGGGGAAAAGCTGAAAAGCTTTCCCTCTAAAATGATGAGCAAGGCAGGATGTGCACTATCACCACTTCTGCTCAATATAGTCTACAAAATATTAGCCAGGACAATCAGGCAAAAGAAGCAATAAAAGGGATATGCAAACAGAAAGAAGTCAACTTATTATTATTTGCAAATGACCTGATGCTGTACTTAGAAAACCTAAAGAATTTCACCAAAGAATCCTAGAATAACCAAATTCAGTAGTTTAGTAAGATACAAAAATCAATAGCATTCTTCTACATCAATAATGAAATCATGGAGAAAGAACAGGAAAATAATACCATTCATAACAGCACCAAGAAAAAATAAATACTCAGGAATCACCCTAACCAAAGAAATAAAATACTTTAACAAGAAAAACTACAATACTCTGAAAAAAGAGATCAAACCAGACATCAAAAATTGGAAAGATATCCTCTGTTCCTGGATAGGCAAAACAAATACTGTTAAAATGGCCATATTTCAAAAATTTATATACAGATAATGCAAAAACAATCAAAATATCAATAGCATTCCTCATAGAGTCAGAGAAAACAATTCTAAAATTGATATGGAACTCAAAGAGACCCAGAACAGCAAAAGCAGTCCTGGAGGAATAAAAGCAAAGCAGGAGGCACCACCATCCCAGACTTCAAGCTACTGCAAAACTACAGTGATAAAAACAGCATAGTACTGGAAAAAACAAAACAAAACAAAACAAAAACATCAAAACATACAGATGCATAAAGAATAAAATAAAGGATCCAAAAACAACTTCAGGCTTCTGATCTTTGACAAAGGGGTCAAAAACATATAGTAGAAGAAAGATAGGCTCTTTAAAAAATGGTGCTGGGAAAATTGCTTCTTCACATACAGAAAAATGAATCTAGACACATAGCTCTTACCATGTGGTAAACTAAAATCAAAATGGATCAAAAATATAAATACTACAACAGAAACAATCTGCTGGAAGATTAAATAGAGAAACTCTTAAAGACATAGGCACAGGCAAGGACTTTCTCAACAAAATCCCAATTGCACAAGAAATAGTACCAAGAATCAACAAATGGGATCATATCAAAAAGTTTCTGCACAGCAAAGGAAACAACCAACAGAGTGAAGAAACAACCTACAGAGTAGAAAAAGTTTTTTTACCAGCTATTCCTCAGACTGGACTAATATTCAGAATAAAGAACTCAAAATAATCTTATACACCCCCCCAGACCCAATTAAAAAAAATAGGCAAATGAAATGAATAGACACTTCTCAGAAGAACTACAAATGCCTATAAACACATGAAAAAATATTCAATATTTCTGGTCACTAAAGAAATACAAATTAAAACAACACTGAGATTCCACCTTACTCCAGAAAGAATGGTTATCATCAAGAAATCAAGTAATAACAAATGCTGGCAAGGCTGCAAGTGGCTGTAAAGGAAAATTTAGCTTTACTATGCTTATATTTCTAAAACATACCTGTGCCAAAGTGTTAATAATTGTTCATTTTGAGAGGGATTGAGGAGACAGATTTTTTATACTGTATATGCTTTATTTTTATGTATCTTTTAACTCCTCTAAAATCCTTACAGAAAGTTGATATTTCATGTTTGAATGCTTAGACTAACAAAATATTGTTTATTTTTGTCTTCTAAATTAATTAGTATTAAGTATCTGGGAAACACACAAATCTGTAAAATTAAGCACTGTATGTGTGTAAAATTCTCCTCATATTAAAAGGGGACTTCAAAGAATTAGGTTAGCTCATTTCTTACAAATATCACAACTTCAGCAACAATGCAGTACATGGAATAAATGCAAAATATTTATACTTATTTTTTCTTTAAAATAGCTTAGAGAAGCCTATTTATTACATGTACGGAACAATAACTAGTATAAAGCTACAGGGCATGTCAAAATAGGCTCAGATTGTTTTACTGTAGCCATTTTGGAATCACAACCCTTTACCATTTTCCTGGAGCATGACTTATGTTCTGCTTGACCATACCATCTGCACATTATTTATATCTTTAGGGTAGGTCAAATGTAAAAATAAAAAGGTAAAAACAATGATCTCAAACAACTGTATTGGCCACACCTCCTATGACCTAGAGACTTCCCAGGAGACCCAGCTTGTAAAGGTCCACAGCACTTCCCAAGATTACCAACCCTGGGGACTGACATGCTAACACACGAACCTTTAGGGGTACTATCTATAGTCAAAGTCAAAGCACAGATTAATGTTAAGTTGATGACAGCTCAGTCTGAACATGTAAAGAACATGTATTACTTTAGACAAATTTTTTCTTCTGTAACTTCTGTGGCTTGGTACATAAAGTTCAAATTTCTTCTAAGTTGTAGAACAGTTCTCCCTCAAATTGGTAAGCTGCAAAATTTCTCAATAAATGACAATCTATGTAATCTTGCCATTTTATATGCAGAGTTGTGCTTATAATTCTAGAGCCCATAGTATTACCCTTAAGTACTGACTAAAATTTTTTCCATGTATATGTAAGATTTGGGAAGTGATCAGTGGAAAATTCTAAATTTAGTTACCACACTGGTTATTTTTCTGAATGTACAGAATATGCATCTGAAATCTAACTTTAGCCACTAGTTACAATAAAGATCCCAGTAATTTTCAAAAAGTAAAAAAATTCCAAATTCTGATTTTTATCCTTTTCAGTAGTTATGGCTTGTGTCTAGATGTCTCCCCAAAGCCTCATGCAGTCATAGGTAGCTTTTTCAGAGGTTGCTGAATCTAGAGTATAGACAGTGTGAGCCTGGGACTGATTCATGATACCATGCTAGGCTCAAGGGTGTTAGGATTAAGAGCGTGAGTGCTACCTGCCCTAGGTAGTCTGGATAAAATACAAGGGGCAGAAAGATGCTGTTAAAAGTTTCTTGTTGCTTTTGTTACCTTCTGGCACCATGAACTGTTTCTCCTATGCAAGCCCTGTCTGCCATGCTACTCTGCCTTGGAGCCAGCTGATTATCAACTGAAACCTCTCCAAACTGTGATCTTAAAAAACTTTCCCCCTTTAACTTTGGGTGTTGGGTATTTTTTTTCTCAGCAATGACAGAAAAGTAACCAACACAAGTACTTTCTTTAATATTTGATCTTTTTAACCTTTCCAACTTCTACAATAATCTGTATTTAAAAGCATAACTGCATATAAACAATAAAATGTAAGCTACATCTGTAATGTTGTAGCAAATACATGACATTCAGTTTGCAAGAGTTACGTTCTGAAATGGCTAAAATTTAGTGATATGGTGGTAGTCATGTAGTGTCCAGGGAGGAATGTATCTGAAAGCAACTCATTCGAACAAATATCATCGTCTCTCCAAAATGCACATGAACTCTTTAATAACTTAAATATCTTTACTGTAATTATCATTTTATAAATATTTTAAATCTCTGATTAAAATGTGCCAGGTATCATACCTCAAAAAGTTGTCAACAAGAGAATTAGAAATTTTGTCAAGAATAAAAAAAACTATGTCTTTTACATATTTTAGTTAAATCCCCAGTGTATTATTTTGATCCCATACCCATAATATATACAATCAAGGAACCCCAAAGTAAGTGGTCAGGCCACTAGTCCTGTTAAGAGTACTCAACTTCTCAATGAAAACATTCCTGTTCCAAAGAGAATGAGGAAAATTATTTTTGTAGCAACTGTGGCCTTTATATACAATTTGGATCATCAACATCAGAATTTATCCTGTACTAGTCAGGAGAAGTCAATGGTATAGTACATATTTCAGAGAAAAGTAAAGAAAGTTTAAATGTTTTTGATAACATGGAGACAGAGTCTAAGAAATACACTGTTAGGTGATTTTGTCTTTGTGCAATCATCATGTATGTAATTATACAAGGTAAGTTGGCTATTTCCCCAGTAAATACAATAACATGGGACAACCATTATAATAAGTTTAAATCAATTTCTGTCAAATAAAAATATGGTGTGTCCTCATCCACCTTATTCACTGGATCTGGCACCATGAAGCTGTGGCTCTTCTCCAAAGTCCACATGACCATGAATGGTAAACATGCTGAATCCATTCAGGACATCAGAGAAAGCCATGAGAGTGAAAATAAAGACACTCGTGAAAGAGGACTTCTAGATCTGCTTCAGAAAGTAGTAAGAACAGTGGGAAAAATGTGTTAGAAGTGAGGGGAAATGTTTTGAGCAGGATTAATGGCAATGTCAACTTTACTGTAATCATTTTACAAGTTAAACGTGCACTATATATTGTGATCACACCTTGTATATACAGTCTGTCACTGATTGAAACTTTTTGTGATACATGACTGTAGTAAAGTTGAGAGTTTAAGATTAAGATTTTTTTTCTTTTTAAACAAACTCCTTCATTTCATCATGATATTTGCATACACACACCAAAAAAACACGGGAATACATACAGTTTTATAATAACATAAGGAGATATGAGACAAAACATCATTTAATTAGAGAAGGAAGGAATACAGTGTGGGAGAGTGAAAAAAGAACGGGAGAAAAAGAGATGGAGAAAAAAACAAAACTACACAGAGAAAGAAAAATAAAAGAAGAAAATTTGAGCCACTAAAATAAATACAGGTTAATAAATCATTTTGGGAAATCTGCTTTTCATACAGCGATTGGGGTATCAGTGAGTATGTCTAAACTCGAACACAGAAATCACGTGTCAAATTTATAAGGCTAAATTTGCAAGACCAAAAACTTCCAGTATGTCTGCAATGTAGGTAAGATTTGGGTACAAAACTACTCTGTAAATGAAGCCAGAACAAAATTCTTTGTTTGTATAACTGGTATAACACTAATGCTTTACAATTGAAATATTTCTAAGTATTGTTTAAATCAAAGTATTCCATATTAGACAATTTAAGTGTAATTTAAAATTATATATGATAGTGACTTATTTCCTAATATGATAATTTTTAGTATAAACTAACAAATTCCCAACAATAATTTCATATAGAAGCAAATAACTTTAAGAATGGAGACTTAAGGAAAAAACAATGTTTTCTTTTTCATTTACTCTAAGTTTAATTTGTGGTCAGCAGGAGGGAGGCATAATGTGCTAAAAATTACTGCAGAAGACTCGATTCAGCAGAACAGAAACATGGATGATTATTGGAATACATTAAGATAGATACTTGTGGTAACATATTCCAAATTTATAATAGTATTTGCAGAGAGTAAATGAAGAACTTATTAGCTTAATAATGTAATTTATAATCAGAAGATATTTTATAGAAATGGACAAATGGGCAATCTAAATGAATTTATGAAGGCTTTTCTTCAAAACTAAGTAATAACATAGCACAAAGTATATAAAAATATTAAAAAGTGGAAAAAACTAAGTGGAAAAGGAATGCTAGTAAGTGTTTTTTTTATATAAAGTTCCTCTCCCTTGTAGGTTAGCCCTTAATGTGGACCTTATTAAAGAGGCCTAGTAATTAAACTAATGCAGTAGTAATGTACTAATTTAGGCTAATACCTCGGATTTCTTAGCTCATACATACAAAGAGTGATCAAAATATGGTGAATGTTTAAATTTTTAAAAATTTATTACAATAAAAGACACCACATTGCCATTAATCTTTCACAAAATAATATGCTCCTCTCTTTGAACACATTTATCCCATCATTTTTGCCACTTTCTGAAGCAATTTAAAAAATCTTCTTCCATGTCTTCACAAAGTTAGATGTGATTAAAAACAACAATAAAAAACAAAAACAAAAAAACAGTGAATGCTGCTGCCATGTGCCATGCAAGAGAAGGGCCAACTTGTAAAAGCATTGCAATGTGTTCTCATCCACCTTATTCACCGGATTTGGCACTGGAGGACTTCTGACTCTTCCCCAGAGTCAGAATTACTACGAAAGGTAAGTGTTTTGAATAATTTAGGACACTGAGGCAGCTGTGACAGTGCAACTAAAGACACAACCAGGAAGAAGAACTTCCAGAATGGCTTCAGAGAGTGGCAAGAATGATGGGATAAGTGTGTCATAAGTGAAAGGCAGTATTTTGATGGCAATTAATGGCAATGTGCCAATTTTATGCAATAAACTTTTAAAATTTAAACATTCACTGTAATTTATTTCATATGTCAAAATAAATATGAACTAAACAATGTAAAACAAAATATCCATTTATATAACAAACTCTATTGTAACTTAAAAGTTCTCTTTACCTTTATTGTTTGTCTGCTTATCTGTAAACGCTGATCAGATATTTGCTGTTGATGGAGAAGTTTTTCATTGACTTCTTTACATTCTTTAACACACAATTCTGCTGATTTCTTGGCACTTTGGAGTATACTGTTTTGCTGTTGCAAGGATATAATCCGTTCTCGTAACAAAATAATATTGCTACTTGATTTCTGGACAGTTACATTTTTGTACTTTTCTCTGTTAACTATACAAAAATAATATTCATAATATTTTAAATGTCAGATTAAACTTTAAAAGACAATGTATTACAAAATCCATATGTATTCTTACCTGTGGTTGGAAATATTGTATGTGAACTCTTATGCATATTATCATTCTTCTTTTGAAAAGTCATTTTTTTAATACTCTTGTAATCCTAAATTAGAAAGTTTTAAAAAATCTGGTTATTTTTCAAATGAACTGTCCTTATCACTTTCTCATCACTAGAACAAAGTACCCAACACCCACAACTTAAAGGAGAAGTTTATTTTGGCTCACAGTTTTTAGAGGTTTCAGTCCATAGCTGGCTTACTTCTAAGCAAAAGGGACATAGTAGAAGGGCCTGGGCAGAAGATAGATGCTCATCCCATGGCATCCAGGAAGCTGATAAAAGGGAGGAGCCTGATACATCCTTCCCAGTCATGCCCCCAGTGAACCCTCTCTTTCAACCAGGGCCTACCTCCTAACAGCATATTCAGCTATAGACTCATCAGTGAATGAACCCACTACTGAATACAGGGCCCCAGAGATCCAATCACTGTCTAAAAGCCTCATCTCTGAACATGAGGCTTTTTGGTGGTCATTCTAGATCTAAACTATAACATGAACTGACATAATAAGTAATGTCTCCTTACTTAAAAAGAAATTTATTAATGTAGAGTTAAGAAAAAGCCTGAACAATAAAATTCTATTAGTATCTGTATTATAGAACTCACAAATATTTTGTTTAATAAAAATAAAGGAAATTTAAGGTTGAACTAGTATGCAGAAGACATGGGTACAAAATCAACTCAAAAGAAGTAGAACTTAGGGGATTTAGTTCAGTGATTCTGCCGCCTGCCTCGCAAGCGCAAGGTCCCAAGTTTGATCCCCAGTACCAAAAAAAAATAAGTAGAACTTAACCTAAGGGTAGTTTTTTAAAACTAGGATTAAATGCAGTAACAACAAAAATAAAATACAAATATGTAATGACTTAGTCTCTGGCAATCTAGGTTCTTTTCTCAGACTTTTCTTGGCTGGATGTAGACAAATGATGCTAATAACACATGATGCTAAAAAATAGTGTTGAAAATAATAAAGTAACTTTCTTTGAAACTGCATGTTTTCCTCCTGACATTTTAATACTCTGTGATTAAATTAAATGAAACCATCATGTTGACTTTAGTGCCAAAATATTTTCCCAATTTGAAAATGTTTTCTCAAAGCAAAATTTTAAATAGGAATGTGTTCCAATGTATGTTAAATTCTAAAGGGCAGGGGATTTACCTCAGTGGTTTCGCCGCCTACTGCACAAGCACAAAGACCCGAGTTCAATCCCAGATACCAAATATAAATAAATAAATAAATAAATAAATAAATTCTAGAAATAAAATGTTTCACTTTGTTTAAGAATTTATAGGCTGAGGAATAGGAATATATTCAATCTAGAAATTATTTCTTATTACAAGAACTTTGTCAAAGATCCCAGTTCAGGAACAAATAACTAATCATAGTAAAAATAAACTTAAAAAATAAATAGTGTTATGGTGACAATGAGCTACATATATTCTATACTGATGAATTCATAATTATATTATGTATAAGGTATGACCCTAATGTAATGAAACTGACATACTGTATATACCTATACCAGAAACACACAGTTAAGATAGGGTTTTTGTTGAAAACAAAACCTTAGATTTCCAGTAATTTGCCAATAATTTGTTCTGCAATTGTTCCACAGATGAGCAAACATTTCTAATAAATTTTAACTTAATAAACAAATGATGTCCTGCACTATGAGTAGTATGTAATGCTGAACGTCACACAAACACAACTGAGCCAGTGGTTTTGCTCTCGCTCTCACTCTCGCTCTCACTCTCCCTGTGAGACTGTGGGTAACTACCTCCCAAAAGCAAGAGATTATGGAGGTCTACCTGCAGAGGAAGACAAAAATCTCTCACTTCAAGTGATATTAGAAAGATGTATAAAATGTGGGAAACTGCAAAATTTTGTAGAAACTGTCAACCGAATAAGGCTGTAGTGATGCAAAGATCTATTTAATAATGATGCAATGTCACATTTCTATGAAATCCTCAATAAGAGGCAAAAGCAATTGTTATTGGTAGGCTCCTTGTTAACATTGCTCAGAAAGAAAAGGATTCTATTGAACTAACGGATAGCAGTGAATCTGTTAGTAATAGTGAAAGCCATCCTACACAATAACCTTCCTCTCTTGTCACCCTCACACTGGCCATGAAGGTTTTCAAAGGTAAATGCAGATTAACTTGTTTACTTTTCTTTATATTTTGTATTTCCTTTATTCTTTTGTATTGTATTACAGTATTGCAATCTTTTTATATTAATATTTTGGGGTTGGGGAATTAATCATCTGCATTTCCATTATTTCTTATGGGGAAATTCACTTTGATACACAAATGCTTTGGATTACAAATGTGTTTCTGGAACAAATTATGCTTGCAAACCAAGGTTTTACTGTAATTAGTTTCAGAGATTATAAAATGTTAACAATTTTCATTTCTTAAAATACATTTGAAATACCTCACTTGAACTTGTCATCAAAACTGGAAACTAAGATACAGTTTTATAAATGTTTAATGCTAAGCTCTATTAGAATTTAAGTGTTGGTCACATACTAAGCACTGTTAAAACATTCCAAACTGAATTACTATTATTAGTCACCAGATACAGTATCAAATTAACTAGACCTAAAATAAAAGACAACTGGTCTTCTGTTTACAGAAGTATACTAAACTAGAAATCCAGGTTTCAGATATCTTCAGCGCTCGGACCAGAAGAGATGAAGCAAAAATGAAAACCCAAGGAACTCATCACTACACTGTTCCTTAAGTCTTGAGATCCTACCTGGTCTTCTGCCTTTCCTTGAATTTTCAGAATCTTATTGTTTTGTTTTAAATTATATGAACACAGTCACTATCAAAATCCCCAAGAGATTTTTTGTTGAACTTATACTAATTCTAAATTCATTTTGAAGACTAAAAACACCACGTATAATGAAGAAATCCTTGAAGAATGGAGGGCATGGAGGACCTTGTTCTAGTAGCAATTCAGTCTACTATAAAGTAACAGTAATGAGACAGCACTATTCAGCTAAATACAGAGATAGAATGGATGCTAAAGTCACAAGACATATCCATATATATAATAATGTATATATTATATAAGGTATATATTAATGTTTCATATAATATAATTTCATATAATATATGTTATATATGGAATATATATTATATGTAATATGTAATATATAATGTTTCATATAATATAATGTGTATATATAATATATTATGATGTATATAATGTATATTATATATGATCTATATATAATGTTTCATTTATATCAAAGTCATCATTGCTGAACATAGTGGGGAGAAAATTCATGACAAATGCACTGAGCAGAGAGGGGAAAAATGTAAAACTTAATCACTATTTTAGATCACATGTAAAAAATCAATGCTAAACACTGACATGAAATCAAGATAATAAATCAGAAAATACAGAAAAAGATAATACTGAAGATAGTACAGAAATTTATGTAAGTGGGAGTAGGGAAAGATCTATAGTAGCAAAAAAAGTGCTACTCATAAAGGAAAAATGGATATATTGTAACAAACTGGTACTTAAATATTTTCACTGTATACTTCAAAGAAGATATAACATAAGGATTCAAATTTAATTACTAGCAAAATTTATTTATTTAAGTTATAAAGCATAGGATAACATTTAGAAAATAATGAACAAAATTGTACCTCATACCTTTGGGGTCTTGTCATCCATATTTGAATACATTTGTACTATTTTTTTTCCTTGTATTTGGTTATTTTCTGTTTTATCACTTTGTTTCTGGTCTTGTCTCTCTTCTGTAGGGCTTATTTTCTGGGATGTTTCCACAATAATTGTCCCCAAATTTTGAGAGGTCTGTGTTTCAGAATCACTGCTTTTAAAAAATGGGAGAAAATGACAACATAAAATTCAAAAAAAGTTGTTACATGTTACTTTTTTAAGTTTTAAGATTAAATATAGTATGCATTGTATATAAAGGTATAAGTTTAATTTGGGCATTTGCTGATCCTCAATGGTAAAAGGAAAAATTAGTTTAAATATATTTTATTAAATTTTAGAATCACATTAAGAAAATAGATATCCAGTATCAAATCCCACCAGCATAACTTCTAGAGAATTTCCACCAAATGTTAACTCAAGAAACACATGCTTTAACACTTTCAGAGTTTGAGCATGCATCACCTTCTGAGTTAGACCAGCAAGGTTTAATTTTTCTAACAGTAAGTTCTTCTTCAGTTCAAAATACTAATCTCTCAGGCTTTTACTCATTGACTTGTTCCATTCCTTATGGCCATTTATCATTCAATAAAATACTTGTTAAACACTAACTATGAGTCACATACTTTTTCTAGCCACAGGGATAAAGTACTAAATAAACAAAATAGAAAAAAAAAAGCCTCAGCCTTCATGGAACTTTTGTCACACTGATGACTAGAGAATAGGAAAAAAGAAGAAGTAAAATACATAGTATCATAATAGTGATGTGTTTAAGAGAAAAAAATCAAGGAAGAGAGATTAGAAGTTTTGGGGTGAAGTAAAACATTTAAGTCTCTTTTCCACAGGCATGATCTTTCAACTATTTTGACAGTTATGTGTTGCTCAAAATCTCTGCCTTGTTAAAATGTTTCTCGTATATATGCTTTTGAGATGCTTTACCACTCCCTCATTCTTGAATATGCACTAGCTTATGATGATGAGGCGTCATGTCCAGAATTCAATTTCATATTCCAAGTGCAATATACTATGAGAAGTACTTCATAGAAATTCTGGTAGATGCAGACTAAAATTGTGTAAGCTCTTCTGGTCATGTGCATCACAATATACACTCATATAATTAAGAAAACTTCTAAAAATATTTCTATATGGACTATTATAAAATCCCGTATTTTCCCATTGTGTTCTTGAACAAATAGCATTTTATAACTAAGTAAATCACCTTGTAGACTCTCATATAATTGTATCTTCCCAGTATATTGAAAATTTTGGAGGTCTTGATTCTATACTGTTTCCATCTTGATTCTACTATTTCCATCTCTTTTAATGTCATGCTATCCACAAACTTGATAAATATGCTTTGTTAGAATTCAAATATACTATATTTGGTGTAATCATATCTTTAAAAGATAACGGGTTAATCTAATAAGACTTCTCCTTGAAGAATCTGTGTTTTGAAAAATATTCACAAGCTATTTTTTATAATAGTCTAGATTTTTATTTAGGATTTATTTCACAAAAAATTGAGATAAAAGTTCTTGCTTATAATAAATAACAAGCAGTCCAGTAAGGGTACAGTATAAGGTTGAAAGCAAGGAGACCAGTTAGGAAACCTCTTGTAGGATACCAGAAAACTGATAATAAGAGCTTTAATGTTGATAGTGATAGGAGTGATGAAAAGTGGTCAGATTCTAGACATTTTTTAAAGAAAACCACTAGTATTTCCTGATGGATCAGATACAGACTGGAGGCAAGAATGATTCCAAATTTTTGGCCAGAGTGACTACAAGAACAGAGTTACCATTATATAAGAGGAACACAAGAGCTGAAACAGATTTTGTGTGGGAAACATCAGAAGTATGGATTACACATTAGATATCTAAGCATGGTGTTAAGCTGACTTAGCTTTGCAAATCTAAAGTTGAGCAGTGAGGTCTGGTTGGGATATATATCCGGGCATGACTGATAATAAAAGTGGCAAAGATAGTTAAGTATAGTGTTGAGGTCACAAAAGAATATAGAAAAAACAAAACAAAAATCAAAGAAGAGGTCCCGGACCAAGGCTTTTGAAAAACTAAGACATTTGGGGAAAAGGGAAATCAACAAATGACACTGGTGGAATGTCAGCAAGAAAATAAACAGTGTAGTGTGGTGAAGTATTAAAATAAGAAGTAAAAATCAACAGGGTAAAATGCTGCTGGGAGGTCAAATAAGATAAGAACTGAGGAAATGACCTTTAGATTTGACGATTCCTAAAAAGAATTGTTTTGGAGAGATGATGAGCTAAAAGGAGTTGGAATAAAAAGGATGCAAAAAACTTTTTCAGGTTTTTCTGCTAAGGACAATACAGATAGAGGACTAAATGACACAAGAGTACAAAGAGTACAGTGAGTCGTGTGGTTTCTAAACATAATTCTCTTAATTTCTCCTCAGTAACTAGGATCTGGCTAATCCGGTTAAATAACTCAAGTGGCTCCCTTTGATGCCTATTAGCACAAAAGTATGAAGAGTCCAAATTGGGCAGGATATAGTCTTAACTTCTGTCCTTGTAGACCAAAGTAGTGTTTGTTCCCTAAAAAATAGTATTCTTACTGCGGGGACCAGGTTTCTCAAATCCAATGAACTTGAGGTCACAAATAATGAGAAGAAAGCTCTTCCAGTGAGTTATGTGGTTACTAAGAGAGGCCACTTCAACATATAACCCTTTATCCCTGGACTCATGCATTCTCAGAGACTATTATCTCAAGGCATATCCCCTATTCAATTTTATCTTCTAACTGGTGTCATAACTGAGCTACAGAACATCTATTATGTTTTATTTTTCTGTGGTCCTAGGGATTGAACCTAGACCCTCTGCACTGAGCTATATTCCAGCTACACCCCCACCCCTTTTATTTTTTGTTTTGAGACCTGGTTTTACTAACTTGCTAAGTTGGCTTGCTCCACATTTGGTTTACCCTTGGCATAAATCACCAGAGGTACCCACATTCTGACTGACCTGACTGTGGAGGAGGACAATGTCCTGGGAGAGAAGGTAAGCCTGGAGGGCTCGAAGCTCTAGGAACAAACAACAGACTCTGCCAGCGCAGCTAGGTCAAGAAAAGCCCACGGCTATTATAAACTGCAAAAAAGAATGAAGTTTTGCTCAAACAGTGACTCCACACAGCAGGCAGATGAGAGCTGAATAGGAAAGCAACTGCAGCACCTGCCATAATTGAGAGGGTTAAACTGAGAGATACTTTGGGAAGGGGTCATATATTTAGGGCTCAGGAACAGAACAACTTTAATCCAAGGTTTCCAGTTCAATTCAGAGTTCCTACAGTTACCATACACACTGATTAGATGAGAAACAGTCACAAAAGACAGTCACGGAGAATGTGGAGACAGACACAGACACTGAAAACTGTAAGCTCAAGTAGGGAAGAACACAGGGCTTCACCTTTCTGGGGGAGATACCAGGCCTGGTGAGTATGATTTGCAGAGTGGCTGGATCTAAAACTAATGGCATTAAGCTCAGCAGTCTACTAGAACCTGCCTGGCTTCTTACATCCAGAACAGAGTTCAGTAGTGTCTCCCATCTACCAAGGTGAACATGAGCACAGTCTGGGGAGAAGACAGAGGAACCTCTGGAGTAGGAGGCTTACCCACAGGAGGGGTACAGCCCATGAAGCTAGGCAGAAAAAATGGTGACATGATGGATTCCAAGACTGAAAACCCTAGGAAAGAATCACTCATTCCAAAATACAGAGGAATTTAACTAAATTTTTTCTTTTTTTTTTTTTTTTTTAAGTTTGAGGTTCCCCCACATACACTTTTAATTTTTATCTTCTTATTTTTTCCCCTTTATTTTGCTTTCTGTTTGCTCTTTTTTCTACTTTTTCTTCTTTGTTCATTTATGGTATCTTTATTCAATTCCTTCTTGAAGACAGCTGTAACTCAGGTTTGTCAACTGAAGGCTCAGGCTCCTCTACTCACCCTTCAAAGTCTCTTTCTTGTACACAGGCAGATCTCAGCATCCTTAGAGAGACATTGGCCCAGGATTTCTCAATTAACCCCACACAGGAAAGGATGTTGTAATGCTCCTTCCAGAACTCTTTAAGGGTTCAATCTGTATCTGAGACCATCTGGAAGCATGAGCAGCTGGCATCTGGGATGCAACTCAAGACTTTGGAAGTAAGTTAAAACTAAAATTCCGGTCATAACCCAAGATGCTCGTATGTTAGGCCAGCTGTAACTCGAGGGTCTACTGTACACCTTAACAGGATTCTTTGTCTCATTTTTCTCTCCTACTTATTTCCATTGCTTAGTTTTTCAAATATTACTTTTTTTTTCATGCTCCCATTCCCTATCCCCTCAGTCTTTACTAGTATAACCTATTAACCACTATTAATCTTTAGATAGTAAGTTAACACTCTGCCATTATAGCTATATTCTTTAATATTGTTAGTGGAAATATAGTTGTTGCATTTAGTATATATATATTTTTTGGTACCGGGGATCAACCTCGGGACCTTGCACTTGTGAAGCAGGCTGCAGAACCACTGAGCTAAATCCCTGACCCCAGTATATATTTACTATATGTCAATATTTGGTTTGTCTTACTAGGCTTCATCCCAAAGTTGCAAGTGATGGTTCAATATATGTAAATCAATCAGTGTCATACATCACATAAACAGAAGCAAGGACAAAAATCACATGATCATATCAACAGACATAGAAAAAGCCTTTGAAAAAATCAAACATCCATTCACGATAAAAAATACATAAGCAAATACATATAGGACCTTATCTCAATTTAATAAAAGACATTTATAACAAACCTAATGCCAACATCATTTTATAGGGAAAACATGAAAGCTTCTTTCTACAATCAGGAACAAGACAAAAATGTCCACTATCACCCCTCCTTTTCAACATGGTACTCAACATGTCAGACAGAGGAATCAATCAGGAGAATGGAATAAAAGGCATATATATTAGAAAGGAAAAATCCAAATTATCATTAATTGTAGTTGCTATGATCCTCTGGATATAAGACCCAGAACAATCGAAAAAGATTCCCAGAATTAAAACCCAATTTAGTAGTGCATTAAGATACAAAACCAACATACAAAACTGTATACCAATAATGAACACACCAGGAATGAAATTAAGAAAAGTATACCATGAGACGCCGAATCAGCCCGCTGCAGACAGGCAGGTCTGTGCACGCCCTACCTAGGTCCTGAGTCGCACGGAAGACACCAAATCACCCCACTGCAGACAGGCACCCACCTGGTTCCACACTACAAAGACGTAGAGGACACCAGACCACCAGACCAAGGTACAGAGTCCTGCTGTTCCCGGCCCAGAGGTAGGGGCTTCTGAGCTATCGTCCCACTGCTCCTGGTCCAGAGGAAGGGGCTTCCCGGTCACTATCCCTCCCGCTGCTCCTAGCCCAGAGGAAAGGGCTTTTGGGCCACCTTCTGTCCCGCTGCTCCTGGTCCAGAGGAAGGGGCTTCCCGGCCACCATCCCTCCTGCTGCTCCCAGCCCACAGGAAAGGGCTTTTGGGTCACCATCCCTACTGCTGCTCCTGGCCCCTGGGCCACCTCACCCAGCTCAGAGAAGGTAATCCATGCAGGCACTAACAGACCCCCACCCCAGTCGAAATGAGAAAACACGTAAATAAGTCTCAAAACCAGGCTTCCAGATCACCTACAGCAATCCCAAAGGGAAATGAGATGGAACACTCTGATACTCAACCACCTGGACCCACTGAACTGGCAACAAAAGGGGATCTGGAAAAAATGAAATCAGAAATAATTTCTCAGGTAACAGGAGAAATTGTGCCCCTAGTGCAAGACATGATTAATAAATCTAGAGAGGAGCTGAGGAACATGATGGAATCCCAACATAAGAAACAAATGGAATCCATAAAACAGATGCAAATAGATTTCCAGGACATGAAAAACTCCATTGAAAGTCTACACAGAAGAATGAGCCAATGTGAGGACAGAATTTCAGATATAGAAGATAAGATTGCAATTAAAGACCAGGAAAAGAAAAATTTCTTCAAAATTATAAGGGAACACAAGAAATCAATCCAGCAGCTGCTAGATGATGCAAAGAAGAATAACATAAGACTGATTGGAGTCAATGAAGAAACAGGAGAGAGTGCAGATAACATAAAAAATCTCTTCACAGAAATAATGGCAGAGAACTTCCCAAGCAGGGGAAAAGAGCTTGACATACAGATGAGTGACGCATATAGGACTCCAAATAGCCTTGATCAAAAAAAATCTACACATAGGTATATAATTGTTAAGATTCCAGAAACACAACAGAAGAACAAAGTTCTACAAGCACTCAGAGAAAAGAAACAAATCACATACAAAGGAAAGCCCATCAGAATCACAGCACACTTCTCAACACAAACCATCAAGGCAAGAAGAGCTTGGAGTGACATATTCCAAGCCCTAAAAGAAAACAGCCTCCAACCCAGATTGATATACCCTGCAAAACTATCTTTCAAATTGGATGGAGAAGTAAGATACTTTTATGACAAAGAGCACCTTAGGAACTTCGTGAATACCAAACCAGCACTCCAAAGAATTTTACACAATATCCTAGGAACAGACATGGAGGATCACTAGCCCAGGAAGCAAAGCAGAATAAACCCATCTGGCATGACAAGAAATTAAATGTAAAGGAGGAGAACCCAACAAAAAGGAAAAGTCATGACAATGACAAGTCAATACGTTTCAGTTATAACCATCAACGTTAATGGTCTCAATTCACCAATCAAAAGAAATACACTGGCAGAATGGGTCAAGAAGCAAAATCCAACAATATGCTGCATACAAGAAACACACTTAATTCAAAAGCAAACTCATAGGCTGAAAGTTAAAGGGTGGAAAACAATACTCCATGTGACAGGAACCCGAAAAAAAGCAGGAGTAGCTATCCACTTGGCAGGTCAAGTAGATTTCAAACCAAAACTGATTAAGAGAGACAAAGAAGGACACTACATCCTTGTAAAGGGAAGAATCCAAGAGGAAGAGATGACAATCATAAATGTCTATGCACCAAACACCAGTGCATACAACTATATAAAACAAATACTAACGGACATGAAAAGTCATATATGCACTAATACAATTGTATTGGGGTCCTCAACACCCCACTCTCACAAATAGATAAACTAGACTAAAAATAAGTAATGAAATACTAGAACTCAATCAAACTCTTGAACAAAAGAACTTAACAGATGTTTAGAGAGTCTTCCACCCCACAAAATCAGAATACACATTCTTCTCAGCTGCACATGGGTCATTCTCCAAAATGGACCACATACTCACACATAGAACATGTTTAAGTAAGTGCAAAGGAATTGAAGTTATCCCCTGTATATTATCAGACCATACTGCGATGAAATTGGAGATCCATAGCAAAAGAAACTCAAAAAATTACATACACACATGGAAATTGAACAACACACTTCTGAATAACCAATGGGTCACAGAGGAAATTAAAGAAGAAATCAGACAGTTCCTTCAATTAAATGACAATGACAATACAACATATCGGAATCTATGGGACACAATGAAAGCAGTCTTATGAGGGAAATTCATAGCAGTGAATACGCATATTAGGAAAACAGAACGAGCCCAATTAAATAACCTGATGCTGAACCTCAAGCTTCTAGAAAAAGAAGAGCAGGACAACCCCAAAGCTCATACAAGGGAGGAAATTATAAAGATCAGAGGAGAAATCAATGCAATGGAGACTAAGAGAACAATACAAAAAAATCACTGAAGCCAAGAGTTGGTTCTTCGAAAGAATCAACAAAATTGACAAACCTTTAGCCAACCTTGTCAGAAAAAGGAAAGAAAAGGCCCAAATCCATGCAATTAGGAATGAAAAGGGTGAAATTACAACAGACCCAGCAGAAATCCACAGGATCATCAATACCTACTTCCAGAACCTATATGCCAATAAGATGGAAAACACAGACGAAATGGACAGATTCCTAGATACATATGAATTACCAAAGTTGAACGAACAAAACCTAAAAATTCTGAACAACCCAATATCAACCAATGAAATTGAAAATGTAATTAAAAACTTATCAACTAAGAAAAGCCCGGGCCCTGATGGCTTCACTGCTGAATTCTACAAGACATTTAGAGAGGAACTGCTGCCACTACTGTTGAAACTCTTCAATGAAATCGAAAGGGAAGCAATACTCCCGTATTCATTCCTGAAAGCAAGCATCACCTTGATCCCCAAAGCAGAGAAAGACCCAACTGAAAAAGAGAACTATAAGCCAATCTCATTAATGAACATAGATGCAAAAATCCTTAATAAGATCCTGGCAAACAGAATGCAGAAGATCATCAAGAAGATCATACACCCTGACCAACTGGGATTCATCCCAGGGGTGCAGGGATGGTTCAATATATGAAAATCAATCAATGTAATACACTATATCAATAGAACCAAGGACAAAAACCGTATGATTATCTCCATAGTCGCACAAAAAGCATTTGACAAAATCCAACATGCATTTATGATAAAAACCCTACAAAAAATTGGAATAGATGGTCTCTACCTCAAACTGATAGAAGCCATCCATGAAAAACCAACAGCCAATATCATACTAAATGGTCAAAAACTGAAATTCTTCACACTGAATTCAGGAACAAGACAAGGATGTCCACTATCACCACTCTTGTTCAATATAGCTCTAGAAACATTAGCCATGGCAATTAGACAAGAGAAAGAAATAAAAGGATTAAAGATAGGTAATGAAGAAGTCAAATTGACATTATTAGCAGATGACATGATACTCTATATAGAAGACCCACGGAACTCCACCAAAAGTCTTCTAGACTTAATAACCAAATTTAGTCAAGTAGCTGGTTACAAGGCCAACACACAAAAATCAATAGCTTTCCTCTACACAAATGGCAGACTCACTGAGAGAGAAATAGGGCAAATAATTCCTTTCACAATAGCATCCAAAAAACTGAAATACCTAGGAATCATCCTAACGAAAGAAAGCAAAGACCTCTTCTCTGAAAACTATGGCACTCTGAAAAGAGAGATTGAAGACGGTATCAGAAAATGGACAGACATCCCCTGCTCCTGGGGAGGAAGGATTAATAGAGTGAAAATGGCCATACTTCCAAAACTGCTATATAGATTTAATGCAATTCCAATTGAGATCCCAGCAGCATACTTCATAGACCTCGAGAAAACAATCCAAAAATTCATTTGGAACAAGAAGAGACCCAGAACAGCAAAAGCAATTCTGGGTAACAGAGACATGGCAGGGGGTATCACAATCCCCAACCTGCAACCCTACTACAAAGCTACTGTGAGAAAAACAGCATGGTACTGGCAAAGAAACAGTCTTGAGGACCAGTGGAACCGATTAGAAGATGGAGAAACAACGCCAGACACACTCAGCCATCTCATCTTCGACAAAGGAGCCAGACACCCTCACTGGAGGAAAGATAGCCTCTTTAATAAATGGTGCTGGAAAAATTGGGCTTCAACTTGCCAAAGATTAAAACTAGACCTGTATCTCTCACCATGCACTAAACTAAAATCAAAATGGATTAAAGATCTAAATATTAAAATAGAAACTCTGAACCAGTTGGAACAGAGGTTAGGTAGAACCCTTGAAGACATCGGTGTAGGAAAAGATTTTATGAACAAAACCTCAGTTGCCCGTGAACTAGCACAAACAATCAACAAATGGGATATCTTCTTATTAAAAGGCTTCTGCACAGCAAGAGAAACCACCAGCAGTGTGAAGAGGCAATCCACAATGTGGGAAAAAAATCTTCACCTGCTCTTCCTCAGACAAAGGTGTACTATCTCGAATCTATAAAGAACTTTAAAAAATCAGACCTCCCAAATTTAAAGACCCAATCCAAAAATGGGCATCTGAAATGAACAGACATTTCTCAGACAAAGAAGTAGAAACAGCAAATAAATACATGAAAAAATGTTCAACATCACTGGTCATTCAAGAGATGCAAATGAAAACAACGCTGAGATTCCACTTCACTCCAGAAAGAATGGCTGCTATCATGAAATCAACCAATAATAAATGCTGGCAGGGCTGTGGGGAAAGAGGAACCCTGCTCCACTGCTGGTGGGAGTGCAGACTGGTGCAAGCACTGTGGAAATCAGTATGGAGATAGCTCAAAGAACTAGGACTGGAAGTCCCATTTGACCCTGCTATTCCACTGCTGGGGATCTTCCCCAAAGAATTAAAAGAATCATACCTCAGTGATATATGTGCGCCCATGTCCATAGCAGCACAGTTTGTAATAGCTAAAACTTGGAAACAGCCCAAATGCCCATCAACTGGAGACTGGATCAAGAAAATGTGCTTTATTTATAAAATGGAGTACTACTCCGCCATAAAAGATGAGAAATTAGAGACATTTATAGCTAAGTGGATGCACATTGAGCCCATACTCTTAAGTGAAATAAATAGGATACACATGTGTAAATACCGAATAGTTTCTCTGGTGTGAGAAACTGAAAGTGTAAATAAGGACTAAACATATAATAGGTAATGTGAAATAGGAAGAAAAGGGGCAAAGGGGAAGGAAGTGGGAGGGCTAGGGGAAAGGATAGAAGGGAATGGGATTAATATGAGAAAATGGAAAAATAGGAACAAAATCTTTGTAAATAGGGAGGACTGGAGGGGTTGAAGGGAGGGCTGGGCAAGGGTGAAAAATAAGAACCACGAGAGGCTATGTAAAGGTGCAAATTTCCAATGATGAATGTCATTATACTGTATACCTAAAATGTACCATTGATTAGAATAAATAATCGATAATGTAAAATAGGAAGAAAAGGTCCAAAGGGGTAGGGGTAGTGGGAGGGGCAGGGGAAAGGAAAGAAGGGAAAGGAAAAATGATGAGAAATAGAAATAATGTCTTTGTAAATATGGAAGGCTGGAGGGTGTGAAGGAAGGGCTAGGAATGGGGAAAAAATAAGAACCAAGATGCATTATTTAAAGGTACAATTCCCAATGAGAAATGCAATTGTGTTGTATACCTACAATGCACCAATAAAAGAATTTAATACAGAAAAGAAAAGAAAAGTATACCATTCATAATAGTGTCAGAGAAGTGACAACCATCCCCTGATGCATGCAAACAGATACGTGGTAGACAAGGAGCAATCCTCCCCTTATGTGAATAAGCAGGCCTATGCTGGATACACAGGCGCCCCTACCCTGACCTGGGCAACCAGACCCATGTTGAATGGGGACACACCTCACTTGAAGTAAGCAAACAAGCCTGTCAATGATGTGTATCACACTCCCCTCCCAAAGTGAGCAACAGTTCTGTACTGGATGGTTTCCCTCTCTTCAAGAAGAGCTAGCAGGACCATGCAGAAAGTACCACCCATCCAACACAAGGGTGAGACCATTCGCTACTTCCAAGCAGTTACTATATATAAGGTGACAAAGCTGTTACTATTAATTGGTTTTCTAGGATGCCAATATCTGGATTGCCTTGAGATCATTAAAAATACTGTGGCCCATTTCTAGAGAACTGGGTACAGAAACAAATACGCTGCAACCTACAATCCAAATTAAATGGAGGTGGTTGGGATCCTGGGACAGGCAAAGGCCAATAGTTAACCATACCCAGAGGACAAAACTTAAAAGTAGACATTAAATAAAGAGGTCTCTATATTAAAAATACTTTCTACTACAGTCAACCAACACACCTCAACATGCACACACACATACACATGCACATGAACACACACAAACAAAATATAAAAAGGCAAGCCAATAGAATGCCTCCCAAAACTCCCAAGTTTGCCAAAGTTGATGCATGGTGAGGAAACCAAAAAATACATACCTGAATTATTTTATGTGATATCATAGGAAATACAAATAAGATTAATAAGGCATTTGGCAAGATTACAGATGATATAAGTAATAAGCTGGCCCAAATAAACAAAATGAGTAGCGACCTATAGAAGACACCAGTAAAAGGCTAGCAGAGCTAAACAAACTGAAACAAAACATGAAAGATCAGCACAGAAAAGAATTCGAGTCCATAGGAAGACTCCAAATATAAATTCAGGAGACTAAAAATTGTATTGAAAATATGGGCGTAGAAGTTACTCATCTGAGTACAGAGTGTCAGAAATAGAAGACAAGACTGTTATTAGGGCCCAATTTTATGAGAAATTATAAAATCAACAACAAAAAATGAAAATGAATCCAACAGCTTCTGGATGACACAAGGAATTCCATTAACTGGAATTAGTGAAAGATTGGAAGACAGCATAAATGGCATAAAATACCTGTTTACTAAAATAAGAAGAAAACTTTCTAAATATGGGAAAAGAATTTAACAAATAGATAAGTGAGAAAGACCCCCAAATAGCCAGGATCAGAAAAGAATCTCTCCATAAACATCATAATCCAAATCTTGGCAATATAGCATATTCAAAATCCTAGAAGTCCAACACAAGAAGAGAATCTTAAAAGTGATTAGAAAAAGCACTAAATCACTTATAAGGTAAACCCGTTAGAATTACAGAAACCACAAAGGCAAGAGAGCTGAAAATAATTGGTTTTAAGCCCTAAAAACAAAATTCCAATTCAGACTGATATATCTTGCTTTCAAAACTGATGAAGAAATAAGATTATTTTCATGATTAAGATCACCTAAAGAAATTCATGACCACCAAAGCATCACTCCAAAAATTCTTAAGATCTTCAAAAAATAAAATGAAGCTAACAATGACTAAAGAGAGGGCTAATAGAATGAATACACCAGGTAGGATGAACGGTTATGTAGAAGGGAAATAAAGAGAATCAGCAACAGCAAAATAAGGCAATGACAGGAATGAGTAAATATCTATTAGTCATAACTCCTAATCAAAAGATACAGACTGGCAGAAAGGATCAAGCAGCAAAATCTAGAGCCTGCTGGGTCCTGAAGGAGAGAAGAGAGGCCCTGGCCCGTCCCCTCTGCAGACATCAGAGGATGTGTGCCCGACGGGGAGAGAGGCCCTCCCAAGCCCTGCTGCAGCCACCAAAACCTCGGGGGCCCTGTAGGTCCAGGAGGAGAGAAGCACTGACCCCTGTCAGACTCAGACACCAGAGCTCTGTGAGAGGAGAGGCCCTACTCTGGTACCAGTGCCTTGTTGCTCCATGGTTGAGGATCGAGGAACTGCCTGAGTCCCACTGCCTATGATGGAGCCTCCTTGGCCCCAGGAATCAGAAAAAAAGACACCACCTGCCCCTGCTGCAGACACAGCATCCCCTGGGCCCTGTGGGAGAAGAGAGAAGCTCTGCCTACCACTGCCACCAACATAGTTATGGGGCTCAGCCCATGGCAAAGAGCAGCAGAGGCAACAACCAAAGACTCACCTGTCTGAGGATGAGACCAATGCCCCAGAGGAGTGCTCTGCTCCAGGACTGAGGTGTTACTCCACCGCAAAGAGTAAGAGACAGCCTTCGGGGACCAGAGTGGAGATCATGAGAGTTACACAGCAATCTCCTGGGATCCTCTGGGAGGGTCGGTCAGGAGGATCATGGGGCTGTACATGTAGTGGGAGCAGGTTGGTGGGGGTGACCTTCAGAGGGGGAACATTGAAGGAGATGCCATTTACTTCAGTGGTATGCTTGAGCCCTTGCACCACTTGCCTACATCTGGGTGGCCTAAAGTGTCTTCACTAAAATCAGGGACCAGTCTGCTCTGGATAAGGGCAGTTCCCGAGTGGTCCTCAGGGTTTGTAAATATCCAGTTGATATGTGACACATTGTAGTGGTCACTTTACTACTATCTCCAAGGTGAGAGAGTGGTTGCTTTGAATTGGTTTTTTCTGTATGCTGGTATCTGGATTGTGTAGAGGTGATAAACAATACTGTGGTTCACTTCTGAAGGAATGGCCACTGGGCCAAAGGAGCTGCAAACTGAACCTAAATAAATAAATAAATAAATAGAAATACAAAAGTTCAAGGCAACAAATTATCTCACAAAATTCCCAATTCTCTCAAGGCTGATTCAGGGTGATCCAGGGTGGGGGGAGGAGGAAAATATAAGCCATAGAGTGCCTAAAAAGGTATTGATGGAGGTACAACAGTTCAATAAAGTTCTTCATGAATTTAAAGAAGATAAAACTAATCAGATAATAATCCTAATGGAACAAGTGATAAGTGAGTAGAGAAGACACTAAGAAGTCCAGTGGAGCTAAAGAAAGACAGGCAAGACGTGAATGCCCAGCACAGAAAAGAATGAGAACCCATAAAAAAGTTCCAAACAGAAATCCAAGAGATTACAAATACAACCGAGGGCCAGGGATTTAGCTCAGTGGTTCCGCTGCCTGCCTCGCAAAAGCAAAGTCCCGAGTTCTATCCCCAGTACCAAAAAAAACAACTGAAAGTATGGCCAGCTGAAGTGACCACTGTGAGGACAGAGTGCCAGATCTAGGAGAAAGGGTTGTGGTCAGTGATCAATTAATGGAGAGATACAACAAGACAACATGAGGGCCGGGGATTTAGCTCAGTGGTTTCTCTGCCTGCTGCACAAGTGCAAGGACCTGAGTTCGATACCTGGTACCAAAAAAAAAAAAAAAGACAACATGAAAAATGGATCCAAAAGCTGCTAGATGGCTCTAGAAGACTAACATAAGAATAACTGGAATTAATGAAACATCGGAAGATGGCACCAAGGGCATAAAAAATGTGTTTACAAAAGTAATAGAAAACTTTCCAGATGTGAAAAAAGAATTTAACATACAGATAAGTGAGGCATATAGAACCCTCAATAGCCATGATCAGGAAAAAAAAAAAAAACGTGATGCCCCACAATAATTAAATTACCAGAAGGGCTGGGGATTTAGCTCAGTGGTTCTGGCGCCTGCCTCGAAGTGCAAGGTCCCGAGTTTGATCCCCGGTACCAAAAAAACAACAACAATAAATTACCAGAAATCCAGAGAAAAGCAACAAATTACCCATAATGTAAAACCCATCAGAATTACCACAAACTTCTCAAAACAAGGGTTAAAAGCCAGGGGAAACTGGAAGGAAGTGTTTCAAGCTCTCAAAGAAAACAATTTCCAACCCAGACTGTTGTATTCTGCAAAATTATACTTGAAAATTGATATAGAAATAAGATATCTGCAGGATAAAAAAAAAAACCTAAAGAAATTCCCCAGTACCAAATTAACACTGCATAAAATTCTCAAGGATATCCTATGAGACAATGAAGCTAACACTGCCAAAAGTTCCAATAGAATGAATGCATCAGCTAGCAATTAATTATAAGGGAAAGAAACAAAAAGAATAGCAGGAAAATAATACAATGACAGGAATAAGTCAATACCTGTCAATTATAACAATATCAATGTAAATGGACTCAGCCAATCAAAAGACACAGATCAGCAAAATGTATCAAGAAACAGAAGTAGATGGTATGCTATATACAAGAAACACATTTAACATAAGAAGAAATTCGTAGACTAAAAGTCAAAGGATGGAAAACAATACTCCATGCAACAGAAACATGAAAACAAGCAGGAATAGCTATGCTACTTTCAGACAAAGTAGACTTCAAACCAAAGCTGATCAAAAGAGGCAAAGAAGAACATTACATACTGGTTAATAGAACTATTCAACTGGAAGGGATAACAATTATAAACATATATGCATCATATCAGGGTACATAAAACAAACACTAATAGACATAGAAGATGAGATAAACATTAATATAATTATAATAGGCAACCTCAATACCCCAGTATCACAAGATTAACTAAAAAAATCACAGAAATATCATAGTTAAACCAAACCTTTGAACAAATGCACCTGATGCATGTATACATAATGTTCCACCCATCAACAGAATACACATTCATTTTAGACCCCATGTGGTACTTTCTTAAAAAATAGACATACAAACTAATAAAGCATGCCTAAGTAAATGCAAAAGAATCAAAATTTTACCTTGTATATTATCAGATCATTTTGCAAAGAAATTAGAAATCAATACCACAGAAACTATGCAAGTGTATGGAAATTAAACACAATTTTGAATAATGAGTCACAGAGGAAGACATAAGAAAATTCCTAGAATTAAATGATAATGTCAATACAACACAGCAGAACTTATAGGATACAATGAAAGCAGTCTTACAAGGGACATTTATAGTGGTGAATGCCCACATCAGAAAAACAGAAAGAGCCTGAACAAATAACCTAATGATACAGCTCAAGGTCCTAGAAAAATAAGAACAATCCAAATCCAGAGCTTTTATAAGCAAGTAAATTATAAAGGTCAAACCAGAAATCAATGAAATGGAACCTAAAAAATAACATACAGGGGCCAGGGACTTAGCTCAGTGGTTCTACCACCTGCCTTGCAAGCGCAAGGTCCTAGGTTCAATCCCCGGCACCCCCACCACCCCCCAAATAACATACAAATAATCAGTGAATCAAAGAGCTGCTTCTTTAAAAGAATAAACAAAATAGGCCCTTAGTCACTTGTACCAAGAAAAGGAAACTCACAAATTAATGCATTTAGAATTGAAAAAATTGAAATCACAATGTACACCACCGAAATGCAGAACATTATTAGCAACTACTTCACATATATACCAAAAATCTAGAGATCACAGAAGAAATGGAGAGATTCCTAGATACACACAAATTACCAAAATTGAACAAAGACTTAAAAATCATGAAGACAATCCCATAACAGGTAGATAAAACTGAACCAGTAATAAAAACACTGCCAACTAAGAAAAGGCCAGGACCTGATGGATTGAATGCCAAATTCTGTAAGAACTTCAGGGAGGAAGATGTAACATGAGCACCCCTCAAACCCTTTAATGAAATCTAAAGAGAAGGAGTATTTCCAAAATCATTCTTGGAAGCTAACATGATCCTGAACCCTAAATTAGACAAGGATCCAACAAAAAAAGAGAAAAGGCAAATCTCTCTAATGAACACACATGCAAAAATCCTTAACAGATATTGGCAAAGAAAATGCAACAAAGCATAAAAAAAGCATACACCATGACTAAGTAAGCTTCAACCCAGAGATGCAAGAATGGTTTCACATATGGAAACCAATAAATGCAATTCATCACATAAACAAAAGTAAGGAAAAAAGTCACATGATCATCTCAATAGACTCAGAGAAAGCCTTTGAGAAAATCCAACCTCCATTCATGATAAAAACCATGAAGAAAATATGTATAGAAGGACCTTATCTCAATCTGATAAAAGCCATTTATGAACAACATACTGACAACATCATATTAAATGGGGAAAAACTGAAAGCTTTCTCTCTAAAATCAGAAACAAGACAAGGATGTCCCCTGCCACCAATCTTGTTCAACACAGTCCACAAAACATTAGCCAGAGCAACCAGGAAAGAGAAATAAAAAGGATAAATACAGAAAAAGACAAAGCCTATGATCATTATTTGCAGATGACATGATCCTATACCTGTAAGGCCGAAAGTCTCCACCAAAAGACTCCTAGAATTAACCAAATTCAGCAACACAGTAGGTTACAAAATCAACAGAAAAATCAATAGAATTCCTATACCCTAATATGAACTTACTAAAAAAGAAACTAGGAAAACAATACCATATACAATAGCATGAAACAAAACTTCAGGTCATGAACTTAATTCAATCCACAATTCTGGGGAAGATGGCCACAGTCCTGATCATTATCTGATGCCGAGTTCGCAAATGGAAGCAAAATTTTGCTGAACACTTCTGTTTGTGAACCAAATTGTTTGCAAACAGAAACATTTTTGAATCAAGGTATTCCTGTAGTTCCAAAAATGATATACAGATTTATTGCAATCCCAATCAAAATGCAATGGCATTTCTCATAGATCTAGAGAAAAAAATCCTAAAATTCATATGTAACAAGAAGAGATCCAGAATAGCAAAAGCAATCCTTGGTAACAAAGCAAAGCTGGTAGTGTCACAATCCCAGGCTTGAAGTTATACTATAAAGCTACAGTGATTAAAACAGCATGTGGATAAATGGAATAGAATAGAAAAATCAGAAAGAATTTCAGGCATATACAGCTATTTGATCTCTGACCAAAGGGCCAAAAACATACACTGGAGGAAAGACAGCCTCTTTAATAAATGGTGCTGGGAAAATTGGATATCCACATGCAGAAGACTGAGTAAAGACCCATATCTCTCACCATGTACTAAACTATAATCACAATGTATCAAAGATCTAAATGTTAAAACAGAAACAATCTGCTCTAAGATAAAACAGGCAAAAATCCTGAAGCCACAGGCATAGTCAAGGACTTTTTTTTTTTTTGGTACCGGGGATCAAACTTGGGACCTTGCACTTGCAAGGCAGGCACCAGAACCACCAAGCTAAATCCCCAGCTCTTGTCAAGGACTTTTTAAACAGAACCACAATTGCACAAAAAATAATACCAAGTATTATGGCTTGTATCTAGATGTTCCCTAAAAGCCTCATGCAGCTGCAGGAGGGGCTTTTTCAGAGGTAGCTAAATCTAGAGTGTGTGATTGATTCATGGTGCAATGCTAGACTCAAGGGCAGTAGGATAAAGGGTGTGAGTGCCACCCAGCCTATGTAGTCTGGATAAGATAAAAGGGGCAGAAAGACACTGTTAAATTCCCTTAATGCTTTTATTGTCTTCTGCATGCAATGAACTGTTCTCTGAGATGTTCTTCGGCCATGTGCCACTCTGCCTTTGAGTCAGCCAATTATGGACTGAAACCTCTACAAACTGAGCTAAATAAACCCTTTCCCCTTTAACTCTGGATGTTGGGTATTTTGTCTCAGCGCGGAGAGAAAAGTAATTCAGACATCAAGAATCAACGAATGGAATCATATCAAATTAAAGAGCTTCTGCTTAGCAAAGGAAACAACCAACAGAATGAAGAGACAATCTACAGAATGAGAAATTGTACAAATTTTACAATTTGAAATAGTTAGATCTTGGAAACAATGTATGTCTATCAACAGATGAATGGATAAGGAAAATATGGTATTTATACACAATAGAGTACAACTCTGCTCTGAAGATAAACTTGCAGCATTCATAGGTAAATGGATGTAACTTGAAAGCATAATGTTAAGTGAAATAACTCAAATACATAAGATTAAATATTGGATGGTTTCTCTTGTATGAGAAACTATTTATATATATATATATTTTGCATATATATATGTAAATAAAGAGCAATATTGATGATAGTTAAGTAGGAAGCAGCAAGAAGTTCAAACAATTCTTCAAATTATATACTCTGTTCTTTCAAAAATATTTTAAGATGCAGTAAAAAGTTGGTTTGCAAGAATAGTTTGTAATAGTGTTAATCCAAAGCACTTGTATATCAAAGAGAGAGAGGGAGAGAGGAACCAGTTGCGATCTTGTGATGTTCAGAGAGATGTACAATTCACATTGCAAGACACTGCTCTTTATTGAGTTAAAATTCCCTAGAAATGTTTGCTTGTGTTGTGGAACACTTGCAGACCACATTACTTGCAACCCAAGCTTTGACTGTATATGCTAATTTGTCTCATCTATACTACTAGTTTCTTTTAGTTCACTGCAGAGAAATTTTGTGTTATTATCTGTTTCTTTGTAAAACAGAATCTTATTTATCTATGTCTTGTACTTTGAAGATAATGATACACAGTATACTAATTATTATTGTTCTCTTATTTTTAATGAAATTTTCTTTAATTTTTTCATAAAATAAAATTTTAAAACTAATTTTCCCATTTAGTTGTCAACAACACTTTAATGTAGACAATAAAATCTCTCACTTCATCTTTTAATTATCTACTTTCCATTTGAGTGCTTCTAGAGTTTGTATACCTCAAAAGACATTTATATACATATAAGCTAAATACATTTACCTTTATTTTCAATTTTGCTATTACTGTCACTGTTTCACTCAAGGTCCTTCTACCTAAGCCATTTAACACATGTACAAGTATATTAATTTCTCAAACTAATCCTTATGCCAAAATGACATATTTTGGAGTGGGATACTCTGCCATACTTTATAAACTACTTAAGAAATTTTTATTTATGAGCTTTTACTGACAATTTTTACTTTCTCTTTAATTTGTTAGAGATACTGAAATTTCATGTTTCTTCTTGAATGTTACCACCCATTACTGAATAAGTTTTTGTAAATTTTGTGAAATAAATATTAATAAGGGGATAATTATACTATATAGTATTATATATGTGACTAACTTCCAGTTTTCTCAGTATCCAAATAAATTTCTTATATTTTAGAGTATGAAAAGCTAAAAGAAAATCTGAAGTCCCTGAAGTTCAACTGCAGGATTTCTAATTGTTTGAAAATTCTTTGCAGCTGAATGATTCCTAAGAGTGTTCTGTCAAGCAGAAAATGTAATATTTAATCCCTAAAGTGCAAAATTGAGTTTCACTGCTAAATAACTTAAATGACAATCCTGTATTTTAAGAAATACAGTGTGATAAATCTCCCAAAATATATGACATTGTGCACATACAATAAAATTAGAACTAAGTCTTTCACCTTTCATACACTTATTTTTTCACATATTTATTTATAAGACACATACAAAAATAAACTGTGCCACCGCTTTATGACTAGTGTAATGGTTCTATATGACTGAGATAAAATTGAGAGCTGAAAGGAGAATTTCCTTGAAGATACAGATAAATGTTTAATGAGTTTTAAGTAGGATTTTAACTCTAAATGCTTTTGAGACCAGGGAAGAAGAACCTGTGAAGAGTTAATAAGAAAATAGGAATGCAGATTTGATCCTCTGGCCTTATCTTTATAAATTTTTTTTGAGTTTCTTAAAGCTTTTAAGTTTCCTAATCTTTAAAACAATGGTTCTTACATTTATCTAGTATCAGCTGGGAAGCTTCAAAAAATACGGACACACATAACCACCCCAAAATTACAATATAATTGGTGTGAAGTGTGGCCTAAGCTTTATAATTTTTCATAAGACCTCTAGGTAATTATAATACACAGATAAGTACTGGGGTTCAGATAAACAATACCCTAGCCAGGCATTGTGGCACATGCCTGTAATCCCAGCACTTGGAAGACTGAGGCAGGATTGCTGTGAGTTCGATTGCTGTGGGGCTAGCCTGAGGTACAGAGTGAGACTTTGTCTCAAAACAAAAACAAAACCAGAAACCAATATCCCAAAGCATAGCATTTTGGCATGCTGAGTTCTTTCAACTAATGGACACTGGAAGGCCTCAGAACTAGCTTCAGAGCCAAGGTCTCTTTAATCTTGTACCCTGCTGTTTCTCACTCTTCATTCTCCCCAAAATGAGTCAGAGAAACCAGAATTCCTCTTCCCAAGGCAGGTGACAGAAATTAGAAACCCTTTCCCCCAAAGCAACCCATAAAGCCTAAATATATACAGCATGATCAAAAGCAACAGTGAATGTTCAAATTTTTTAAGAATTTGTAATAAAAGATACATTGCCATTAATCACCCTCAAAATACTCCCCTCACTTCACTCCAACACACTTATCCCTTCATTCTTGCCACTTTCTGAAGTTCTGGAAGTCCTCTTTCATGAAATCTTTAGATGCACTCTCATGGCTGTCTTGATGTCCTGAATCAACTCAGAATAGTTTACCTTTCATGCTCATTTTGACTTTGGGGGAGGACCAGAAGATGCATAGCTGCTGGATATGGTGAATAAAGTAGATGAACACATCATACTGTTTTTATGAGAGTGCATTTCCCTTGAATGGCATTGGCGGCAGCATTCACTGTATTTTTTAATTATACTTTGTAAACACATTAAATAAAACTTCCAGAACTACTTCAAGAAGTGGCACAGCAATGGAATAAATATGTTCGAAGCAAGGAGTATGTTCGAAGCAAGGAGTATTCTCGAAGCAAGGAGGAAGATTAATGGCATTGTGTCTTATATTATAATAATTTATTTTAAATTTAAACATTCACTGTATATTTTGATCATATCTCCTATTACTCTAACTTTTCCTCTCTTTTCTGTGCAAAAGCTGGGCATCTACCCTCTGTATTACAAGATCCTCCTTCCAGAAGGGGTCCCACCCTACAAGCAGGAGGAAGCAATGCAATGTAGAGAGGCCAAAAAGAAACCAAACAGACAAACCTTGCTAAGTTTCTCCCCTTGTCTATTATATTAGATGACACCCTTTTGTCCATACAACTGTGGATTGTTCATCAAATCTAAACATCAACTTAGAAAGTTTTCCCTAAGTCTCTGGGTCATCAGTCTGAAGTCTCTCCTGTTATATAAAACTTTGGTTAAATAAATTTCTTATGCTTTTCTCTTATAATCTGTCTGTTATAGAGATGTCAGCCATAACCCTTATACTAGGTAAAGAAAAATATATACCTTTCTACCCTTACACAAATTTGAGAACTATGTTTCTAAAATAATTTTCAGTTCCATGTCTGACTGAGAAAACTATTTATAATCTTCCCAAATCTAAAACAGAATCACTGCTAAAGATTTACAAACAAAACAAAAACAAAGGAAAATAGAAAATATATATCATTACAAAATAAGGAGTAATTTTTGAAATTATGACAAACTGGGTATTTTCCACACAATTCTAGCAACAATGAACGTCTCAATTGCCTAGGTATAAAAAGAGGTGTTTTAACATTCATTTGCCTTTGTATTTCAAGTGTGTATATAAATGTATAGCCAGGGGTAAGACAAAGAAATATTATAGATTTTTAGTATTCTCCTGTTGCTACTCACCAGGGATTATATACCTTTTAAGACTAGAAATCTCTATAACTTTAAAGAAGTAATTTTTAACCACCATTCAATTAAACTTAGTACAATGACTTTGCATAATACATACATGAAATAATTACTGAAGATGGTTCTTAATTTAAAGGATGTTAAACAGCTTGTAGACATCTGGTAACAAGCTGAAATGGGTCATTCAAAATTTATCCAACTAAATTATGGGGGAAAAATGTTTCTCTTCCCAGGTTGGCATGTCACAAGATAACTAAACCGACTTAGTAGGCTTGCCTGGGAATCCTTAGCTGTCAGTAGTGAATATGCAAAGGGCCAGCAAATTAAATCAACCTGCCAAACTGTCAATTTCAAGCCTCATGACTGCATGAAAATAGCATCACTGGAAGAAATCAAGCATTGCCTTCTTTTGGGTTTCCTGGCACCTATTCAAATACTCATGCAGTTGTGGCTAATTTTGCATGCAAATTTCAGTCAATAAGCTCAGAACAAGACCTCCCAAGATATTTCAAAGGATCTGACAGTATTTTTTCTGAATACCAAATCGACAGTAGTTGAAATTCAATCTCCATTTGCCAGTGCTTTACATATGCACAGTGTCCCCACCACAGAGCTAAGTTAATGAGAGCCTTACCTGCTTTCACTCATATCCTCCCAGCCGTCCTTGCTGAGGTTCTCAAACACATTGCTCATAACCTTGATGGAGTGATTGAGAACAGTGTGGTGACGACCCAGAGAGCACCTTTTCTTGGCAGCTTTCAATTTAACCTTGGTGGTGGTTGTCTTATAATCATATTTTCCAGATCTCACTTCTGTGGTGGCCATCTCAGATTTAGCTTTTTCTGCAGAATGCTCTAATTTCTCCCCTGGATTCATCAGCTCCTCATTTTCACTTCTCGATGTACTAACTTCTGCCACTTGTCTCCTGAGGGAAATGACTTCTCTCTCCAGCTCACTGACTTTTACTTCAAGTTTAGTTTTGTCTTTTTCTACATCTTTACTCCCCTTTAGTAGCTGTTCTAGCTCTTTTTTTCTGTTCTCTGCATCTTCTTGATGCTGTTTTAAATGGACTTTCAGGAAATCATTTTCTTTCACTAATTGTTTATTTCCTTCTTTTAATTTTTTTGATGTTTTCTCAAAAGATTTTAGCCGATTTTCCAATTCAATGACCTATGCAAAAGAGTTTAGTTTACCCTTTTAAAATCCAAACCCATAACTTACTGTATTTTTATTTTCATTTCTAACAAATAAAAGAACAATTATATTCAGTACGAGGACAAAATAAATCTATGCTACTTAATTTCTAAATAATTGTAAGGTGGTGTAGATGAATACATTAAAAATGCAGTAATACATCTGTTGAATAAAGGACAGATGGTAAAAGAAGTAAAAATTCTACACAAAGTGACACAGATTTAACTATGCTAATAAACTGCAGTTCTGTTATATCTTAAGTACTTTGGCTATATATATATCTATATATATATATATAGATATATATATATTTTTTTTTTTTTAAACTCATTGTGAAAAAACTCTTCAGGGAAAAACAGCTTATATAGAAAGTGTTAAAATAGGTACATAGGGAAACTGTATTAGTAAATAATAGTTTTCTTCAACATTCAAAAATCATTACAATATGATGACTAAATATAAAATAAACTACTGTGGCTGTTATGTGGCCCTTGGTTTATGCAATAAAAATTTTTTTCCAAAAAAATAAAGCCTGACAATATCACATATAAATTAAATTTTTCCATTTATTTCAATAAATACTGTTCATGTAGTAGGACACAGCAGTGGTAAAGTACACTTCTTGATCTTAAGGAATTTCAAAAACTGTTAAGAAAAGCAGATGTTTACATGTCTAAAGCTAATAAAGGAAATGCCCTAAATGTCCTAATTTTGAGCATCAAAAAATAGTAATTCTTAATCATGAGTACAAAAATTTTATGGAGAGGTTGATATAGATATAGATCTTGAAAAATAATAAGCACTACTATTTGTATGTATGCTTTACTATTTACAAAGTAGTTTCATGAACATAATCTCTCCTGATCATCTCAAAACCATGAGATAAGTAAAACTAACACTTACCTTTCCAGAATGGGAAATAGCGACCAAAAAAAAGAGATTCAGAAAACCTAAGTTATATACAGAGGTAAACTCCTACTTCGAACTGGAACTCAAAATCAGATATTGTACCCTATACTATTTCACAAGCCATCTGAGAAAAAAAGATACATATATATACATATATATGAAAAATGAACAAGAATTAAAGTCATATTGACTTTAAAAAGAAAATTCTATAGAACAGATACTTTTTTCTCCTATGTGTGTGGGAGGTTGGGAAAAACATGAAAGATTGCATGAGGTGCATGAAAGATTTGGTACCCAACTCTTTTACACCTCTGCCTATTTCTATGAATGAGATTCTGTTCTCTCTTCTCAACGTTAAGTTTATTGGAAATGTGGTAAAACGTGACAAAAAACAGTGTTGAAGGAAACAAACTCTGGCTGAATCTTTTTTATTTCTTCCAAATTATTCTACCTCCAACTTTTATTCTCAATTTAGTAAAATGCACTACAAACAAGGAATATTATCTCTTTATACTATTTATACTAGTATCTCTTTATACTACTTTATACTATTTTATACTATTTATACTAGTTTCCCTTGGTAGATCTTTAATCACTGCCCGCCCCATATAGTATATTTTGTTTACATATAATAAAATACTTTAGCAGGCTAAATTCAGGGTAGGGTAAGTAAAACAGACTCTTTTTAATACATCTTTTGTATAAACAATTACACATCTTTTTAAAATTGACTTTGGGAGTGGTAGAAAAAAATATGAACAAGCAGTGTGGTCTAGAGAAAATAAAATTTTAAGGCAAGTCTATATCTTACTTGCAGATCTCATTGCTTTAGATGCTAAAATATTTAATCTCTTTTACAATTAGTTTCCAATTCTGTGAGACAGGACTAGTAATATCTATCATGCAGATGTGTTGTATTAAACATGATAAACAACAAATCTGGTAGACAGTAAGTACTAAACAATTTACTATTTGCATCATCAATATTATTATTGTTTCTATTACTTTAAAATTGTTTCTATTACATGTACTATATATGGTAAATTAGCCTTTAAATAAACTCTATAGTTTTAATAAAAATAAAACGTTATGAACAAATGTGACAAACATTTTTTTTTGAGATAGGGTCTCACTATGTAGTCTAGCTAGCCTGGAACTCACTACATAGCTCTGGCTGGCCTGGAACTCACAGTGATTCTCCCACCTCAGCCTCCAAAGTGTTGGGATTATAGGTACACACCACTATTCCTGGCCCTGTAACAAACATTTAAGATTAGTTTTTTGTTTGTTTGTTTGTTTGTTTGGTACCGGGGATCAAACTTGGGACCTTGCACTTTTGAGGCAGGCACCGAAACCACTGAGCTAAATCCCCGGCCCTTAAATTGGTTTTAATTCTGGAAATCAGTATTTTTATTTTGACTAAAATCTATTTAAGTTTGGGTATAACTCATAAAATTTTTACATGTGTTGGGGCTCAGAGCACAGTAGGGTAGCGTGGCATACTGAGGACTGAACTGAAGGGTAATGGAAGGGTCTCAGAACCAGTCTTTCTGACCTTCTGCCTTCACAACTTTCACACTTCTTTCTCACCCAATCCGAGTCACAGAAACCAGAATTTCTCTTCAACCTAGCAGATCACTGAAACTAGAACTCTTCACTTCCTAGAAAGCCCTCCCTCCCTTCTTTCACCTTGAAGACCCTCATTTCAGAGGTGCTGCCCCATCCTATGGGAAAAAAATCTACACAGGAAGACCAAGAAGAACCCAAGTACACAGGCCTTTCTTGGGCTTTTCTCTCAGTCTATCACAATTAGACCATATCAATTTTTCAATCATAATTCGACACAGCTGTTCATTCTTTGCAGAACCTAAGCATAAAAATGAACAGTTCTTCCTAGGTCTTCATTTCTGAAGCCTCACACGTCACATAAAACTTTAAATGAATTTATTACAGTTTTCTCTTGTTAACCTGTCTTTTGTTATAGGAGTGTTGGCTGTGACTCTTATAATGGGTAACAAAAGCCATCACACCTTTCTGCCCCTATATATACCAACAGGAAAAAGCTTGCAGTATTAAAGTCTATTAACTGCCTAATACAAATCTATGTCCATACTTAGGAACTGGTCAAAATTATTTGTGTTTAAAATGGAAGACAGATAACAAAGCAAAGATATTACTTCTAAAGACTCTGAAAAGGGAAAACTCAAAGCACCTATTAAAGTGTTATTCAAGGTATACTCAAAAATTGCTGAACTGATTTTAAGAATGAAAGTCTGGGGAACTGTTAAAGGCATTCAGTTTGTGTGTTCCAAATCAGCTCAAGTACATACTTTCTTTTCAGTACTGAACTTTTAAAATAGCTTATCAAAGAAATGGCTCTTTTCAAAACTGAAACGGAACACCTGGCATTGTGAAGTGTGTGTGTGTGTGTGTGTGTATTAATTTGATGTCTGCCATAAAAATGTACCACGGAGTGGGGAGCTTAACAAAAACCTATTTTCTTATATTTTTAAAGTCTAAAATCCAGGAACAAGGTGTCAGCAAGCTTCATTCCTTCTGAGGCCTCTCTCCTTGCCTTGTAAACAGCCAGCTTTTCCTGTGTCACATGGTCTTCTGTCTGTTTGTGTGTCCTAATTTCATTTTCTTGTAACAATACCAGCATACTGAATTAGGGCCTTCCCTAATAACCTTATTTTAATTTAAGTACCTCTTTAAAGGCTCTCTCTAAATAGAATTCTGAGATTTAGGAGATTAGGACTTATAAGATTCAGGGGGACTTAATTCAGGAAGTGACAGTGTGAAATGTTAGTACATTATTTTTTTTAAAAACTGCTTCTATGTTTCATTACTAATATATGCAAATATAACTCTCATTACTATCTTTTACATTCATTTTGAATGAGTTTCATGTACATCCTTTTAAAATAAAAAAAAACAAATCTTAGGCTGGGGTATGGCTCATTGGTAGAATGTTTGCTGGCATGTGGGAGGTCCAAGGTTCCCCAGCATCACAAAAATAAATGAATAATAAAATAATGAAATCCAACCATAACTAGTTAAACTGTAACTGATACAACTTCACTAGATTAATATAAAATACAGCAACAAATTAGTGTGCTAATGTGACATATAGTTCAATGAAAATAATTCCTATTGGCTTTCTAGGCCTTAAAGTGGATTCGTGTAACCATTATAGTATTAGTCATTTATGGTGGTTAGAAGGAAATAATAGATTTCATTATGGTTTCTACTGTAGGGCAATAAAGAGTAACATATTAATGTATATGTACAAATAAAAAGCATTTAATATCTGGTAAACAAAATTATTTTTGAAACAAAGATAAGTTAATATAAACTATATGATATCCTACTTGATAGGAGATTTTTCAATTATTCATTATACCCTAAGATAAATGTAACTGAGAATTTTTTGTTCTTTATGTGATTATGTTAACCAGCTATGTGTCATGCAGTAATCCTGAGATGACAGCCTTTGTTACCTGACCATATGGCAGGTGTTAGAACTATTCAGGGAATCACATCAACTGTAATAAATTACTACATGTTCTATAAGTCAGTTCACAGCTGCAAGGAATATAAGGATGTATATTAATTTTTTGTTCATATATTTGTGAATTTCTAGCTTTCTATAAGTATTAAAGAGTTATTTAAAAAACAAAATGAATCCAGTGTGGTCAAATGACAGTTACAAAAATAAAGACTATTTTATGATAATTTAAAAAAACATTAATACAATTGACTCAACTTCATTGAACTTAAAAACAGCATATTTATATATAAAAGTATGAATTAAGTATAAAATTATAAAGATAAATGTTAACATTTTAAATGTATTTACTATTAATATATATTTACTATATATTTTACTATTAATGATACACACATTTTATTGTGACTACAAGGCTGATATGGGTGGTGTTATTAAAAGAAAACTATATTAAATATATAGTGTAAACTTTAATATAAAATGAGATGAGTCATATGTATTTTCAAGTTTAAAATTATACACATTTTACCAGTAAAATTAGTATGTTTGCTGTCATAGAGCTATACCATGCTCAGGTTTTTAGCTCAAATATATGTAAATATGGATGTTTGTTATCATATAAAATAGTCTCACCATGAACCATTCTCAATTTAAACTGCTCAGTTATAACTAATAAGAATATATAGTCTAAACTTTATTAACTTCTGTTGCTTTGATTCTTTCCATTTCATCTTTGACAATATTTTTAATCTATGTCAATGGGAGCACAAGTATTTACACATTTATTTTACTAACATTGATTTTTTTTACCCTATTTTGGCAAGCCAATGATTTTGAATTATGAATTTAAATTAAGGATTCACACAAGGTTTAAGTTTATGAGCACATATGAGCACTCATTTTAAAATATAATCCTTTATGTTAAAATTCAGATTTAACTTGTTAGGCTCAATATCGTAAAGATTACACTACCTTCTGTAAGGTCTGCTCCGACATTTCTTTCCCATTCTTCTCTGAAGTACTCTTCCTGACCCCATCATCTTCACGGCATCTAAAGAGTTGTTCTGGAAGGGAATAAATTATATATCATGGTACCTGATATACTGCTGAAACACTGTCCTGTCATTTTAAGAAACAGATTACTGTGGTTTTTCAATTGTAAATAATCTACTCTATTTTCTTGCCAAATGAGGAACCAAACAGTGACCTTTTCCAAGATTTTAAGTCATATAATTGTGTATCTTTGTAGTGTCACATTTTTTCTACAGTATTAAGATTTTCAAAAGTACAATAGGTATGTGGGTTAACAATGCTGTACTTTCATTCCCATTTTCATTCTTTTGTAGACTATTCCCTCTTTGCCTTAAAAGCAGAATTCTTTGCCTTTTTATCTACACAGTCACTACTAGTTTTGTTCTCTGGATCTTGTTCCCTGCCAGGAGGATCACAGTGACTGCTGAACAAAGCAAACAGTAACAGAATTAGGGTGGACTGAAAGTCTTAACACCCCCTACTAAAACCTTTTGTTCAAGTGAAAGATCATGCACTGGGCAGGGTAACCTGTAAAAATCACAATTCTAGAAAAACTGTTAACTTCATAACAAATAGAAATCTAGGTATATGGGTGAAGTTGTCTCTACAAATCATTCCAAAACTGGCTATGCAACTTACTTTCAAAACCTTTCCAACCAAGTAAAAATCTGCAAGTAACTTAACAACTTTAAAGGAAAAAAGTAATCATAAAATATCTTCTAATATTAAAATTAAAATTCATCAAAACCTAAAACTCTTTTTCTTATCAGATAAATTAGTGACAAATTTAATGTTTTCTTACTGAATCATTTTGGAAACATAACATTTAAAAATGGGGGCAAAAACAATACATAAAGCTGAAAGGATACATCTCTATGTTAGACTGAGATGATTTGACTTTCAAGTATGCTTGACTGCTGTAGGTCAGTGTAAAACTTTGATTTATCAACAAAGGAAAAGGAAAATAATATTATTCTCTGTAGAGTAGAAATCCTCTTGGTATAAACAGTAACTAACAAGTTTGTTAGAGTGAATTAGGCATTTCTTTTGTCTTTGAAACATGACACACCCAATTAAAACTTCTGTACTCATGAAATAAATAGAACACTATCCTAGGGATAATAAAAGCTAGAATAGGTAAGATTTTCAACTTAGGGAATAAGTACCTTTACCTTGATAATAATCTATCAGTTCCCAAGTTTCTTTTTCTAATCCCCTAACACCATGGTGCTGCATTCATTTACAAGGCTCTTTCAGCAGTACAGAAATAATATGCAAATGTGATTCATCTGTGCTAGTCATTTAAATATCTGCTACCGTTGTGAAACAGTTACTATTAAAAATAAGATAACAGTCCTATGTTCAAAAAGCATGGATGTCTAAAAATATCTAATAAACAATAATACCTAATAAACACTAAAGATTAATTTTAAATTACTGTCTTTGCAGTTGTTTTAGTCCTGGATGTGTGCAAGGCCCACTGATGGACTGGCTAACTATGTTCATCTGTGGCTATTTGCTGAAAAGTTTGTTTCTCACCTTCTTAGATTTTATAAAGAATATCCAAGCAGTTATGCCCAGGGCGTGATAAGGAACAAAGACCCACTCTCTATCTCTTCGTTTTTACTCTTTGAGATCTCAGAATTGAATTTGGGAAATGAACCAAGAGGAACCATTTAGAAATGTATAATTCTGTTCTTTTAGTGACCAAGTATTTTACTTTATAGAGATATACTGTCAATACTTCAGGGTATCTTTTAATGTTTTGTTTTGGAGACAGGGTCTCGCTATGTAGCTCAGTCTGGCCTTGAAATCACTAAGTAGCCCAGGCAGACCTGAAATTTGCAGTGATCTTCCTGCCTCAGCCTCCCAAGTTATGGGATTATAGGTGTGCTCTAATACACTTGACTATATTTAGTTTTAAATGCTTTAATTTTTAATACTACAAAAATGCATTTTGCTTTATATTCTTTCTAGGAGTTTCTCCTCCATTTTTCCTTTTTATCTTTATTTATTCATAAATGTTTAAACTTACTCAATTTCCTATATTTTTTAACCCTATTGGCTACTGTAGAGGCAAAAGGAATTCTTCCTTCTCCCTCTGAAGGCTCAAAACTTTAAGGCTGCTGAAATAAACTGACAATAGACAGATTAACAGGAAAGAATGTACACTGATTAATATGCACATGTGCAAAATAAATAGGACACACATGTGTAAATACTGAATAGTTTCTCTGGTGTGAGAAACTGAAAGTGTAACTAAGGATTAAATGTATAATAGGTAATGTGAAATAGGAAGAAAAGGGGCAAAGGGGAAGGAAGTGGGAGGGCTAGGGGAAAGGATAGAAGGGAATGGGATTAATATGAGAAAATGGAAAAATAGGAAGAAAATCTTTGTAAATAGGGAGGACTGAAGGGGTTGAAGGGAGGGCTGGGCAAGGGTGAAAAATAAGAACCAAGAGGGACTTTGTAAAGGTGCAAATTTTCAATGATGAATGTCATTATATTGTATACCTAAAATGTACCATTGATTAGAATGAATAATCGATAATGTAAAATAGGAAGAAAAGGTCCAAAGGGGTAGGGGTAGTGGGAGGGGCAGGGGAAAGGAAAGGAGCGAAAGGAAAAAATGATGAGAAATGGAAAAAATGGAAATAAAGTCTTTGTAAATAGGGAAGGGTGGAGGGCATGAAGGGAGGGCTAGGAATGGGGAAAAAATAAGAACCAAGATGCATTATGTAAAGGTACAAGTTCTCAATGAGAAATCTAATTGTGTTGTATACCTACAATGTACCAATAAAAGAATTTAATACAAAAAAAAATATGCACATGTGCACTGGAGCCATACAAAATATGAAAACTAAAAAATGGGCCAGATAATTAAAACTTCAATACCTCCTCACAGGGTAAAAGGAAACAGAAGGAGGAGCTGTAGGCAGTAAGTGATTTTTAGGTGAACTGGGCCTGAACAAGAGACCTTAGCCTGGGACAAAGGTGAAAGATACCCCTCCATTACAACAAAGATTGTTTTACCATGCAGGTGGTCTCCCAGGTGTCAGTCTTCAAAAGAACACATGATACCTTTAGTGTAAAAAGATAGACACCTTTTAGTCTTCTTTTCTATGAGTTAATCTTCCATGGTTAATGAGATTTTAGGAAGGGAGCCCCGAGACAATTACACCTGGTTTCTTAAAAAATATCCCTTCACTCAAATAAGCAAACTTCAGAGACAGCCTCTACCTGAGCTTGGAAGCTGGAAACCAGGGAAGGTTGGAGAAACCTTGACTCTACACAGCTCCTCAAGCCTTGCAATTTCCCTTAGTTCAAAGTGGGTAGCACATCAAAACATACTTTAAGGGTGCTGCTTCCTGAGCCCCAAAATTACATGTAATAATTAATCTAGCTTCTCCAGCTTTTTACTGCTTAGGTTTCCTTTTAGATGATTTCTCTTTTAAATAATATTAACACACTATTTTGAAAAATTTATCTTTTTTCCTGACCTTATATGATGCTCCCCATACAAACTTCTTTAAAATCTATTTGTTGGCTGGGGACTTAGCTCAGTGGTTCCGTCACCTGCCTTGCAAGCACAAGGTCCCAAGTTCGATGCCCGGTATCAAAAAAAAGGAAGTCTGTTTGTCAAATCATTTTGTGAGATTAAGAAAAGAGAACAGGTGTCATTGTGTACATGGGCAATTTCTTTTTAAAAATACTGCTACTTTTATATCACTTTCAGAAAAAACAATAGCCACAGTGTGCAGGTTTTATTTGTGATTATATAGAGAGATATATTTGATATTCGTCTCCAATTCTTGACACAGAGCTTCTAAAACTCTTGGAATTTTCTGGGTAACATGAGGTTTTTTTGTTATTCATGAGAGCTCTTTTCAAATATACCAGAATTTATACTAATAACATGTTACTTGGTGGGCACATATACATATACAGCTTCAGAACGGAAACTGGTTGCCAGAGGCACTCGCTTTTGACTTTAAGAGTTGAAACATTCAGTTGCGTTTCTCCCATACCTGGCTCTACACATCTCTTCTCTTTAGCTGTTTTTGAGGTGAACCCTGTATAATAAACTGGTAGTAGTAAATAAAGTCCTTTGTAGAGGCATTAAAGCAAACTACCAAATCTGCCTGCAGAAGTGGTTAACCCCAATTTATAGGTGATTGATAAGAAATAATGATGGACGTGTCAAAGGCATCTGAAGTGGGGGCACATTTTTAGAACTGAAACCTTTAGCTGTGCACCAGTTCCAAGTATTCAGAATACTAATACTAAAATGACTATAGGACACCCATTTAGTGTCCAGAGCAGTGGTAGTGAACCTGTGGCACATGTGCCACAGCTGGCTGTTTATTATCATTGAAAGCTCTAAAAGGTTTGCCATCACTGGTCTAGAAAATCAAAGAACAGTTTGTTAGGTAGAGGAAAAGACCCCAACTAGTGTTAGAGGTGTGAATAAAAACAACTTGTAGTACTGTTTCAGATAAATGAACTAGGAATAATGCAATAATTAGTAAGGCCTGCCATGAAAAAAAATTATGAGGGGTGTGTGTGTGTGTCTGTGTGTGTCTGTGTGTGTGTGTGTGTGTGTTTTATTAGGGATTGAACACAGGGCCTTTGCACTAAGCTACATCCTTAGCCCTTTCAAAACATTTTTTTTTTGAGACAAGGTCTTGCTAAGTTGCCCAGGCAGGGCTCAAATTTGTGAACTTTCTACCTTAGTTTCTCAGAATACTGGATTATAGGTATGCAGCATTTTAAAAAAATTTTTTGTGTTAGACATTGTCTCCTTGGGCAAGATAAAAGTGAATCAGTCAACTGCAAATGGAACCCATATCCTATCTCCTCTGAAAAATGACTACTAGTCAATGAAAAAGCAAGAGGTAAGTTCTGCTTCTGGTAGATAGGATAGAGTATCAGTTATCCCATGTGACTATTCATCTGAATACGACTGTTATACTTGGAACATCTTCAATGAGACTCAACCTATCCTTTTTTGACTTTACCTAGAAAGAAGTACTGGGAAAAAAATCTACTTCATCAGTAAAAGTTGAAAGAGAAGTAGTCCATTTTTGTTACCAGCCACAGATAGTCTGAAACGATGTCGTCAGGACAATGAAAAGTATCTTTTTCCACAAAGAAAGGTGGGAAAACAGGAGGATAGGTAGGATTCATTGTTTGTTTTGCTTTTCCATTTTTTGTTGTTGTGAATGTAAATCTCACCCAATAAATAGTCTTCTTGGCCTTAAAAATAAAATGTCATTAATCAGGGGTCCTTGATTCCATTAATTCACAGGGTTGGGTTAGAGAGATCTGAATGTACTATCATCAATTTCTTTAGTGTGAAAGTTATATGATATACTCTTTTGGAACTTTTGTGCTACTTCTTTAGTTTATAATGTTTAAATATTTAAAACTGTTTTCTACTTTTAAGTATTTAAATTATCTTAGTTTTACATTTTAATGACTTAGCACTGCGAAGTTTAACTCTACGTCTTTCTGGTTTCATGTATATTTCATGTTACAAGTTATTTGGTTTAATTCATTTATTTTTATTTCAATTGATTTTATATTTCTGATGTTAATACTTTTATTTCTTCAAAAATAATTTCTTCATCTTAAATTTTGTTTTTAATCTATTATTTCATTAGTTATGTTATATATGTGTGTCTATATATATACATAGACACACACATAGTTCACAAAAAAATGCATACATCAGGAAAAGAAAAACTTGTATTAGTATTTTAAAACTAAATTTATTGAGACATCATGAGATTAATACAAGTTACCTTTGGCCTCTACAATTACAAGAGGTGCTCAAAGTGGTGGCCACGAGCTTCCAGACATTTACTAGTATGGTGAACTGCTAAAGTATGTATATATTTTTTTGGTGGACTCTGTATTTAATGTAATAACTAAGAGGAAGCATGACCTTAAGCATAACAGCAGTGACTCCCAAAACTATATACATCATTTATGTATATACACATATTTATATTTTATATGTACAGTGTATATAGAATATACTGCAAATACACACACACACACACACAAAAACAACAAAAACAGACTTTGATAGGAAGCTGCCCCACTGGAACTAACATACACAACTCTCTAGGAATATTAAATAATTAAGCAGATTTGGGGTATTATCTTGCAGATATTTTTATTCCAGATTGGAAAAATATGGCTAAGCACATAAATGAAAAGGCCAGAAAGGTAGGCAAGGGTTAGATAACAATAGGATAAAGGATTTGGGGCTTTATTGTATCACTAGGAAGTCACAGAATAAGCAAGTAATATTAGTTCAAGAAGTATATATCTTAAGACTAGCGATAAAGGAAATGAATGCTTTCATGCTAGGTCAGATAGCAATTACAAGCAGTATAAAGCAAAGCTGCAGTCTGACTTTCCCTTTCTTTATAAAATGTAATACATGAATTTAGAACAAATGTTTATTCTCTTTAAATTTTAGGTAAAAGGTACATTCTCAATAGATTAATGACTATGCAGTATATTATCAATATAAAGAATTATTTAATATCAATTATTCTAAGAATATCTTGACATACTATAATTGAAATTTTTGGCTTTATTTGAAAAAACTTGAACATATTTGAAAGTGTTCCCTTAACATCTCTAAGTTAAAATAAAATGACTATTTCCCAAGATCTGATTTTTTTTCTCATCAGGTTCTTTTGGGTTTGTATTCATTTTCAATCTTTATTTAAAACTAAGTAAACGAGATATTTACTAGAAATTCTAAACTCAAATTGTATGCTGCCCATCTATTACGAAAGCCCTTGTCACAGTTTCTTTGTTGCTGAGACAGAATACCTGACACCCCAAGTTAAAGGAGGAAAGGTTTATTTTGGCTCACAATTTGTAGAGGGTTCAGTTCATAGTTAGCTGGCTCCAAGGCAGGGTAGCATGGCAGAGGAGCATCACAGAGGAAAAACAGTTTATGGTGGGCAGAAGGCAGCAAAGCAGTAAAATTGCGAAGCAGCAGCAAGCAACAAGTGACAATGATAGCAGCCCTTTTGCTGTCTCTTATATTTTATACAGGCTATCCACCCTTAAGGCAGATAGCAGTCACCCTTAATTCTAGCATCACACTAAGAATCAATCCCAGTATCATATGCTTGATTTTAGCATTACACATCATAGATCCAGCCACCTCTGAAGAGCCCCACCAATGACTCCATGAAGCTTTGGGAACACATCTAGATACATGCCATAAGAGTCCTAATGTTGCCTTTAAGTAAAATTCATTGCCAATAGTCTAAAATTTGCAATCCATTCTTACAATACCAGATACTTTTAAGCAGACCACTGAGAAAGCCATATACTTGCAATATATACTAACATCTCATATATTTTTTCTCATTGGTTTATACTTTTAAATCATACAATGGCAGATTACTCAGCAACTTCTTAATACTTTCTCTACCTTCATATATAGAATATAAATTCCCTACTCACACTTGTGATAAAGATCAAGGAGTCTAACTCCTGGTCAATTGCTGAGTGTGACTCTTCAGGATGGACAGAAGATAATTCCAAAGGCTTTATGTGGCAGGCCTGGAAGAGGAGAGCTGATTTCCTCCAGCCAGACTTAGTACACAATCAACAGACTGCAGTTTCTTAAGGAGTTATAGTCAAGAGGTTGAGGGGCTTTCCCAGTCCAGCACCTAAGAGCCCCTGACCAGGCCGACACCATCTGGATCCCTACCCTAAGTGCTTCAGTTTGGAAGACTCTTTAACCAGGGCCCTTTAGTTGAAGCTTCTGAAGGTCTCTTTGCAGAGACCTCCTTAAGAAGCAGAGACCCTCCTAAGAAAACTTGAAGACATTTTTTTCTCATTGAAACCTATTCTGACTCTGAAAATTTTTCTTTTCTGTCCCCCCCACAACTAGATTCACAAAACTACAGCCTTTTATTTGGAGCTCCTACAACAGTGAGACAACCCTCATAGCTGTGCGATGGGAGAAAACGGAAGATAGGGATTTAGCACTTTCTCCATTTCAGCTTGTCTATAATATCTCAGTAAGTGATCAAAGGCAATGGTAACTTTCATTTTGGCTTACTGTCTTAAATTAGCTACCCACACGTCCAGCCACTCAGGTCTCTACAGTTTAACTAAGCTCTGGACACAGATACTGTGGAATTGCATTAAAGATTCATTATCTCATGAATTCTAATTATCAGTAAAAATACACTTAGTGTGGTAGGAACTTAAGATGTTCAAGTAATATAACTAGAGGAGGTTAAACTGATTTAAGAAGAAAGGTGATGTTTGTTTAAAGGAAGGGCATGGTTAACTTATAATACCATTATAAAAACAACTAGGGAGAATAAAGCAGGAAATAAGAAAAATGCATATATGTATGGAGAGAGGTTACTATTCATATAGATTTGCAATTTAACCCAGGGAAAACATGTTCAATAAAAATAAAAGTAGCCCAGAAGGACTAGATTTACCCTTCCATGGGCAAAAACTGAACAAAATATATGAAAAAAACAAAAAGCTTTCAGACAGTAAGCATAACGACTATCAGCTCTAAAAGGGCAAACAAATGAAGTCAGTATTATAACTACTCCAGTTTACTCCCTAAAGAGCTTCCAGCTACAGCACAGGAATGTGGAATGTATGTGAAGTCTAGTAACCTTTCTGAACTAAGAAGACAAGGCCCTGGAATCCAAGAAAACTAAGAAAGCTAGAGTTCGAGGGGCAAAGTACCACAGAAGACAGATTTGCTCAGAGAGCTCTGAAGATCCACAGAGGGTTCTCCTCAGTTCTTCAACTAAGTATGAATTAGCACACTCTGTGAGAAAGCTACTAAGGTTCAAGGAAAAAAATCCATCCAAAAGGACTAGAGGAAATAATCTCCAAAGGTCAAACAGGCCCGGAGTACTTCATACTCCCACCAGAAGAGAGATAGAGAAAAAAAGATACAATATATACAAATCAAAGATAATGACAGAATTGTCATCAGAAACAATTTAAGCCAGAAGATAACAGAATAAAAAAATTTTAAGTACAAAAAGCAAAAACAAAATCTACCCATATAGAATTTCATACTCAAACAAAATATATTTCAAAAATGAAAAGAAAATAGATTTTTTTTCAAGTGTACAAAAGCTGAAAGAATTCATCACCAGCCCATGTAGACTACACAAAGTATTAAAAGAAGGCCTATTGGCAGAAAGAAAATAACACCAAATGAAAATACAGATTTACAGAGAGAAACGGAAAAGAGCAGGGGTGTTTCTCAGCAAAGAAATATGAGAACAACTAGGCTTGGTTAGATTCAAGGCTCTTGGCTGATGCCAGACAAAAATTTGAACTGATGGGCCATCCTTTTTAGAAGAGGAAACACTCTCTAGTAGATGGAGTATATAGTACATTTAATAAAACATAGATGTAAAATCCTACCTGAAAGAAAACACAATTTTAAAAAGAACTTACAAAAAAACCCAAATTAATAAAATATAAGCTCAGAAAGAGATAATAAAGCATCAAAGGAAATATTTGAAGAGGACTAAAAACATGACTGAAGACTTAACAGAATATTAGAACAAACGAAAGAATATACAGTTAAAAATTCAATTGCTGATGAATGAAATTCTTGAGATGACAGAAGAAACTACAGAAGAAAAGATAAAGATTAAGAGAAAAAAATTCTTTTGATGATACTGGGGATTGAATTCAGGGCCTTCACACTGAACTACATCCCCAAGCCCTTTTTATTTTATTTTTTTTTAATTTTGAGACAGAATTAAAAGAAAGTAGATATGAAGGTCAGAGAAAAATAATCTAACATAAAGATAACTAATGTCCTTGAACTAGAGTAAAAAAACCAGAAAAGAATACAAAAATACATGTAAAATTCCTTGGAAACTGGAAGATTCTACAAATAATAAATGCAAAGATTTTCCAGGAAAGTGATCTAGAATATTTTATAACAAGATATATTTTATTTAAAACTTTCACTATTAAGCTGTAAAACGTAAATCTTCAGGCATGTACTTCACAAAAGCAAGTTACATCCAAAACAGAGGGGATAGAAGGAGAAAGACACCATGCCATATCACATGTCACAGAACTCTCCATTATAAAAATGAATAACATCTAGAAAGTTCTGAGGAAAAGAAAGTATGACCCAATAAAATTATACCCAGCCAGTTTATCCCCTAAATACAAAGACAGTTGATACATATTTTCAAACATGTAGACTCTTATAATATGGCTGTTTTGATTCCTTTGAAAAAAAGAATACTTTCAATTATATTTGGTAACCAAGAAACACATAAAAATAAGGAACTCATAAATTAAAATGTCATGACTTTAAAAAATGAGTACTGAGTCCATAATATATAGTAATAAGACTTTAACATTCAGGAAATTAGTATTACTGTGCTATATACAGTTATAGACACATTTTTTAAAACATAATTTAATGAACAAAACTCAAGATGTATGGGAAACAAAAAAAAAGTTTTACAAAAATGATGGGGTTTTCAGCTGCATAGCAAGATGCTAATTTTAATTGCCCCTAAAATTGAAATACAGTGGTATCTTGGTTTACAAACACTTGTTTACAAACAATTTGGCTCATAAACGAGCATTTAGCAAACTTTTGTTTTTGTTTGCAAACTGCATGGGGTGACAAATACGACCGCAGTCATCTTTCCCACACAAACACAAACATGGCCATCTTTTCCAAAATCATATAACAAATTAAGTTCATGAACCAAGGTACCATCATACTTTCAAAACAGTAATTGTACCTTCAATGTTTTTGTAACATTTATATTTGAACATAAAGGGACTTTTTAGAAATTAGTATCTCTCAAATTGAGATATTTATCTCAAGTAAAACAGCTCATTTACCTTTACCTGAAGTTTCTTTTTATTTGATTAGCTCCAAATATATATAATACATGTAAGTTTCTTTTTAAAATAGCATCTATTGGGATATTCTTTTTAAGTAATTAAGCTTCTTTCTATGTAACTATTAAGAGGTAGTTGTGTGATAATTAATATTAAAATTTTTGATTTTTACTTGGTTGTGAACTAGCTTTTTTATTGCTTTAATGTCTGCATGTTAATAATGAAGTTATTATTTTTTAAGTAATTAAAGAATAAAGTCTTAGAAATCCCAATAGCTAAGAGGTAAATAGAAAGCAATTCAAGCTAGGGATGTAGCTCAGCCACATAGTACCTACCTAGCAAGTGCAAGGTCCTAAGTTCAACCCCTAGTAACAACAACAACAAAAAAACAAAACGAAAGAAAGAAATTCCAATGGAAGAAGACAGAGAGGATACAGGAAAGAGTAGGAGTTTATAATGGGAAAAAACAGTATTTCAGAAGGCAATAAGGAAGTAAGCTTGAAATATGATAACTTAAAGGTGTAAAATAAAAGGGTTCAAATATAGATTTTGACAAGTCACTAGTGACCTAAGTAAGAGTAACAAGAACAATAATTGACATAAAAGCCAGAAGAAGAATGTTATGGTCATTATTTAAATGCCAGAAGGCTCCCTGTCTTAAAGACTTGGTTGCCAGCTGATGGGCAGTTGGCAAGTGATTGGATCATGAGGACTCTAAATTTAACAGCAGATCTTAAATTGCTGCCTTTTGGGGAGGCTATAGAAACAGGAAGTTTGGTCTGTTTCAAGGGAATAGATCATAGGGGTGTAACCCTGGGGTCTATAGCTAGTTCCTGACTTGTTCCTCTCAGGCTCTTTCTCTCTGGCAAGGCTATCTGCCATGACAGACATTCTGCCCTGCCACAGAACCAGAGCAATGCAGCGAGCTGAAACCTGTGAAACTGTAGCTCAAAATAAACCTTTTAACCCTTGAGTTGATTTCTTCCCAGTATTTTATCATAGTAATTAAAAAAAAACAAATGAACACAGGGTAAGTTAAAAGTAATTATTTAGTATAAATGGTCAACAACTGAAAGTATAATGGCAATCCTTAGGCTGCAACAGGTTACATTTTTTAAAAATCCTATCATATCAAACTTACTTTTTCTAATGAGGTACTGAGGTTGTATAATAAATACAGGTATCTTAACTTTTAATGAACAAATAATCTTAGATTTGGAGCACTGATATATTCCTTATAATTGAACAGATTCAGGCTACTGGTCAAGGAGTTTATAAATTTGAAGTCTTCCAAAGTTTTCTTCTAGACTAAGATTTTGATTGCAGGAAAATAGATGACAGCTAAATGATATCAAATAATAAATGTAAAGTCAAAAAAATATATAAATGAATCACTAATGTTGAATGTAACTCTACACTGTATTGCCTATAAAACTATAAATGAACATTAGTAGGAAAACTATCAATGAACAATAAAAGTGAGGGTTTTTTCTTCTTATACAATTTCTCTTTGTATTTTTTAATAAATTATAAGGCTTGCCCAAAATAGGAATTTTAGGTGTTCACTCTATTTATTTGATTTTTTCTCATGAAAGATAAAAATGTTAATGACTTATTAATGAGTAATGTGATAAAGAAAGAGAGGTAAGAAATTCTTATAAGAAATTGAAACCATAACTTCATGAATGAGATAATTTAATAATGTCTGTGTTAAGTATATATTTTCATAAAAATTACCTTCTCTTTTCTCTGCTATACATCTATTCAATTCTTGTATTGTTGTCTTATCAATAGATATATGTACTTTAAGTTCATCCAATTCTTCTTGAAGATTCATTCTATGAAAATTAAAGAAATAAAAAGGTTCATAAATATCTCAGTTGGAGAATAATGTAGCAAAGAAATAAAAGTAATAGATATTTTTAAATCCATAGAACTGAAAATGGTAAAATAAAAGCAAAAATATATCCATATTAACTAACCCTAAAAATTGCAATTAAATTTTAAAGAGGATCTAGAAAAAAAGTTTTAAGTAAATGATTTTTGTTAACTTTATTGTAATAAACATGTTAGATATCTAAAATTTAGACAAACACAGGTATGATTTTAAAAATCATGCCCTGAGTTGTCTAGTCACTTCATAACCTGCAGATATACTCGATAAAAAGTAATTAAAAATGTTACTACATACCACTGAATGAAGTCATAGTAAATCTCCAGATGCTCAATGAAAGCAAAGTACCTTTACCAGTACATTGCCATTGACCTACCATGGTGAGTATTTGAACTTGATCAAATACTGTGCAGTGTACCTCAGACTCTGCAATCTGAGTGGAAATGGAAATTTACAACCAAGACCCTACATGGGGCCATGAGGCAAGACTGGTATTAACTAAAAGAAGTTAGAGGACAAAAATTTGTTGAATGAAAACCTTAATATCTCAGCTTATCTAGTCAGGGTTCCATTGAAAAGAGCCCTTCCATCTCAATCAGTTTGAAGGAAGGACAGAGTCAACCACATGAGGTCAGAATCCTAAGCTCATATTACTAGGTTCAAAATTGAGCCATATAGATTTATAGAAACATAAAGAATCAGCAATAATATCAAAACTGGTATGGCTAGTGTATAGTAGAGGATGCCAACTGACACAATCTTCTTGCTATAGTTTGGATTTCAAATATCCTCCAGTATCTCATGTGTTAAAGTTTATTCCCTAGGATGGTGCTACTGGAAGGTGGTAGAGTCTTTTAAGACATGGGCCTAGAGGAAGGCCTTCAGGTCACTGGAGATACGCCTTTGAAGAAGACTATGGAGCCCTGGTCCCTCCCGCTTTTTCTTTCCCTTCCCAGCTGTGAGGTGAAATGCTTTTCTCCAGCCTGGTCCAGCCATGATATCCTGCTTAACCCCAGCCAATAAGAGCAACTGATCATGACTAAAACTTCTACAACTGGAAGCCAAAATAAATCTTTTCTCTTTATAAGATGACTATCTGATAATTTTTATAACAATAGAAAGCTGGCTAACATACACCCTTCAAAGGGAGATTTTCATAACTAAGAAAATGGATAGAAGAAACACCACCAAAAAAGTAATTCTCAGTGACGTTAAACTTGGCAATACCAATACATACATGAATAAGTTGGGAACCATAAATGAGTCTACATATCACACTGCTCAAAATAGGAGAATGTACAACAAGAAAAAGACATAACAGAACAATTCAAAATTATTTTTATAATTAACTTTAAGAGTTTTTAAAGATAAAATATGATAAACATACATTTAAGAAGAACAAGCATTATGAAATAAAATGAAGAAAAATAATCAAATAAATCTAGAAATACTAAATAAAACAATAAAAATAATGACAATAATTGAAATTAAAAGCTCAATGGGTAGATTAAGTAGCACATAGAAAAAGAAAAAGTGGTAAAATGAAGGACTACATAAAGAGACAAAAGGAAAATAGTAGAAGTTTATGAAGTGTGTTCGAATGAAAAGTCCTGAAAGCAACCAATACAATATTTTCAAGGAAAGAAGCGACAAAAGGGCAGTGTGAGATAGAGGACAATAGTCCAAATACAAATCATAAAATAGATGAATTAATAGATTAAGAGAAGAAACAAAAATCTGCAAGCAAAATAAGTAAAACTATACTCACACTTAGAAACACGTTGGTAAACTACAGAATATCACACAAAACAATCTATAAATCAGCCAGATTGGTAAGAAAAATCACAACTTTGGAATAACAGCAGACTTTTCATATGAACATGATAACCAAGAAGTATTATTTCCACATGTTATGACTTACTATTCATAGATCTTAAATGAAAGAATATATTTTAGAAAGAAAAAACTCAAAAGCAAGATATGAAAAAGTAGGCAATGAAGATGAAAGACAATGGCAAATATGTACACAATACCAAATAAACATGTATTATGTAAAGCAATCATAACGATAGGCAAAAGGAGTTGAAGCTAAAATAAAGGAGAACTACAATTCTAGATTACAACATAATATAAAACTAAGGGAGAGATCAGAGTTAAAGCATTTAAGATCTTTGTATTGTAAGAAAATAGAGGGCCGGGGATTTAGCTCAGTGGTTCCGGAGCTTGCCTTGCAAGTGCAAGGTCCCGAGTTCGATCCCTGGTACCAAAAAAAGAAAACAGAAATACTGATGAATTTCAGACTTTGTCATATATCTGATGTACATTATAATCTCAAGAATAATCATTTATCAACCTGGGATACAGCACATTGGGATACAGCACAGCAGTAGTCTGTCTAGCATGCCTAGTTTCAAACATTAGCAATGAAAATAATCATTTAAAGAATGAAAAGTAAATATGAAATTTATTAGGAGGTCATGACAAGAAGCAAAAAAATGTAGTTAATCAAATTAAAGCAAGAAAACCATTTTTAAAAGAATATAAAAACTAAAATATAAACTAGACACGGTGGTCTTCTCAGCTACTTGGGAGGCTGAGGCAGCAGAATCACTTGAGTCCAGCCTGGGCAACATAATAAAATCCTGTCTCAAAAGCACTACATAAAATAAAATACACACTAAGAAAAATGCCCAGTACTAAAAAAAAAAGCTAGTCATTAAATAATTCACTAGGAAAATCCTAAAAATAATACATAAAAGCAAGCATGATTCTCAAAGGTAGAAAGGAAGAGATAGAATAGAACCTCAGCAGTAGAAGTATACCACCAGAAGTGTAACTCAGAGCAGTGAGTTCCTTGGGTTTTCATTTTTCCCAAATACCCCAAACTAGGTAATAGAGAAGAAACCAACAACCCAGAGATGATAACAGACACAGACCAAAAAAAGCCTCCATGAGCATCAGCTTTCTCTAGTCAAAAACCAGGAAAAGAGCAGACAACCAGGACAGAGATTTCATACACAGCCATACAACACTGGAGAAAAAATGAAATAAATGAAACAAAGCCTTGATCCCTGTCAAGGAAAGCAGAGTAAGAAGCCTAGACTTCACCTCCAGCAGCCAGTAACCCTGCACACTCCCTTCAACTCGGTATCAGCAGAGGTAAAGTTTACAGGTTAGACTCCCAACTCTTCCTAGAAGTGACAGGTGACCCTCTACTTCAGGAATAACATCATTAGAGGCATGTGAAAATAAAGATTTCACCAAGATCCAAATAACAGTCCAAACAATAGTCCAAGGACCAGGAGACAATTTAAAAAATAAATCACCAACCAAGAACCAGAAAAATCTCAACTTGCAAAGAACTCTTTTATTGTTCCCCTCTCTTGCTACTGGGGATTGCAGCCCAGGACAGTCTACGACTAAGCTATATCACCAGCATCATCATCCTCATCATCACCATATATATATATATATATATATATATTTTTTTTTTGTACCAGGAATCAAACTCGGGACCTTTTGCTTGCCAGGCAAGCAGCAGAACCACTGAGCTAAATCCCCGGCCTATCCTTTATATTTTTATTTTGAGACAGTCTCATTAAGTTAATCCAGTGTCCTTGAACTTGAAAACTTCCTGCCTCAGCCTCCAGAATAGTCAGGTTTACAGGCATGTCATCACCTGGCTTCAACTTATGAATAACTCAAAACTCAACAATAAGAGATAAATAATTTTAATCTATTTTATAATCAACATTTTAAAAACAGGAAATAGATTTTAAGACTTTCATGAAAGAAGATATAAAGACAAAACATAAGCACATAAAGTACAATCAATACCATTAGCCATTATTAACATGGAAATTAAATCATAATGAGTACCAATACATCTATTGAAATAATTTTTTAAAAAATACTGACAACACCATGAGTTGACAAGGATATTGAGCAAGTGCACTCTCATGAATTCTTACTGGGAATGAAAACAGGCTTGCTACTTTGGAACATTCTGGCAATTTCTTTCAGATATATATATATATATATATATATATATATATATATATATATATATATTGACCACATGATCCAGCAATGCAACTCCTGGATGTTTACTTTAAAGAATCAACAAATTGTGCTGACACAAAACCTGCTTTACTGATAATAGCAAAAAAGCAGCTTTACTGATAATTGCACAAAACTAGAAAAAATCTAAATGTTCTTCAGTAGCTAAACTGTGGTATACCCATACAATGGAACACCATTTAAAAATAAATAAGAACAAACTGGATGACCCAGCCTGAATGAATTTTAAAGGCACTGAGTGAAAACAGCCAGCCCTCAAACAGTTACAATCTGTATGATTTTATGCATATGAAAAGGGCAAAGCTACAGACAGGGAGAAAAAATTAATGTTTTCCAAGTGCAAAAGTGGTGAGAGGACTGGACTACAAAAGAGCAAAATGAGAAAAATTAAGATGGAACTATTTTTTTATCCTGACTATGGTGGTAGTTATTCAAATCTATACATGTACTATCACTTTAAAAACTGCACACTAACCAATCAGTATGCTGTATATATATTTTTAAAAACAAAACAAAAAAATTTCTATCCACATCAGTAAAGAAACTTTAATGAATAAAAGATTGATGCTTTGTAAGTCTTATTGTTTGATCATATTTTTGATATTAGTTTTATTTAGGATATCATATTTCATGAATGATGTTAAACAGTGAATAGGTGTCGTAACATGAGAGATTTGTCTGCTGTTATCATTTTATCCACCAAGCAAAATGCCTGACACATAGCAGTGATTCAAACACATCTGTTAACTGAATCAATGTTTCACAAAATAACCAACCCTCCCCCAAGAAACCTGCACTAAATAATTTATAGTGTGCTTGATGCTTTAGAATTCTTTATGAAAAACATTCATTACCTCTTATTAGGTTAAAACTGATCTGAAATTAATTATTATACAAGTGGTTATCACATTAATGAATTTAAACAGATTCCAGAGGAAAATCTCCACAGGTTATTAATGACATAGCATTTTATTCAAAGAGCTATTTGTAATGTACAAACACTGTTCAGTGAACAGGTCAGGATTCTAAGAATTTCTTAACTTTCTTTGAAAGACCTATATTGCTTTTTATTTATTTCTATTTCATTAATGAATAAAACAAACCACTAAAGGCATCACTTACAGCTAATCTCTGCCTGAATTTTCTTTACTACATTAGATATAAAAACTAGTTAATTCATTTCATCCAAAACTAACTTCCTTTTTTGGAGACAGAAAGTAATTACAGATTATCAAAGAAAGTTTTGATGCATGCTACAACATGGATAATAAACCTTGCAAATATTATATTAAATAAAAGAAGCTAATCATAAAGCACTATACATGATCCCATTTGTACAAAATGCTCAGAATAGGCAAATCTATAGGCACAGAAAGTAGATTAGTAAATAGTTGCCTAGGTTTGGAAAGGGTGGACGGGAGGGACAGGAGTGTAACAGCTAATTTGTGTGTGTGTTTTTGGAGAGGGGATTAAAATGTTCTAAAATTAACTGTAATGATAGATGGTGCACAACTCTTTAAATATATTAAAAAGCATTGAATTATACTTTATATGAGTGAATTGGATGGCTCTTGAATTGTATTTCAATAAATATACTTAAAGTCACCAGGAAATGTTTCCAAGATAAATTTATATAGTTAATAAAATAATTTTTGATATGAGAATTCATTATCAGCATCAAATACTTAGCCCTAATAGAACAGACTGTATTTTAATGGGTAAATACAGTATATATTTAAATATGATATGGCCTTTACTCGAAAGTCTATCATTATGTAGAAAAGGAAGTTAAAAAGTTACATTATTACATAGCACATAAAACAAGCTTCTCATTTACAACTAAGATAATTCAATGACATTTAATTATAATGTGCCACATAAGGCTAGATTTTAGCAATCTGAAAGTCATGCAAGTTTAAAAAAAAAAAACTGTATGGTCCAAGGGTCAAAATTAAATGAAAAAGTACTTAAATAACAAAAGAGGCTAATTATATTGGTCTAACTCTTCTTTGTCTCAAAAAAAAGTTCTTTCTTTGCCAAGCTAAATATAATAGTCTGTGAATTATAAGATCAAGCAAGCAAACTGTATGTTTTCTAAAATATGAGTATCCTTCATCAAGTTTTATACTTAGGGCAGCTAAAAGACCTATGTGGAAGGATCAGCATTAAGCCCAAAGGACAGGCAGTGCACAGCAAGAAAGAAAGAAATTCCCTCGTGTCTTTTGCAGGTCACTACCAAGGACCATGTTAGCAGATCCACACCAGACCCTTAACAGGCAGTTCTGCTGCTACCAGTAATTAGCTTGGACAGCTCTGGCTCCAAGAGCAGCAGCAAGGCTACACCATAATGAGCTCAGCTGGGATTAGCAGGACAGGGCAGGGAACCAAGAGAGCTCAGGCATTCTGCATTGCGTACGTATCTGGGAGATCAAACAAGGATGGCTGGCTAGGTTATCCCCTCTCCACCTCATTCCAAAAATGAAACACGGCAGTGTCTAAAATACGGGCTAATGAAGAGCGACACCTCCAACAGATGAGAGCCACATTAATTAACACAATCCCTAGATCATATTATACTGTTTCTGTTAGAGCTAGCAAATGTGCAACTTGTTAATGCACAATACATAATATATATATTACATATATTATATATATATATATATATATATATATATATATATGAAGAGAGAGAGAAGGAGAGGAGAGGAGAAAAAGAGAGGGGAGGGGAGTTTAAAGTTTCGTAAGGTATTTCTCTAATGGCCTTTAAGTCACAAAAATTTCTCCCAAATGTTTATTTAAGTCCTTATTGTTTAAAAAGAAACTCACTTTTGAATCATTAGCTCCTGGTTCTCCCTTTTGAAATAAGTCAGTTCATTCCATACAGCATCGGAATCTTCTTGTTGAAGTTGTTGGGGATCTGCTCTCTGTATTTTTCTGATATCAGTCCTATTTTTAAAATGGAGTTGTTTTATTCCTAATTTGTACATTCCTTAAAATTCAAAAATATCTATGCACCAAATTTTCTCCAATTTTTAATTCAGGCTCACAAATTACTAAATGAACTGCCTAAAATCTAAGAAAACAGAAATTAAAATTCTATACCATAATTTTCTAAAGCTAAACTGTTACCATAGAAAACAAACTTTTAAGCAGACACATGAAATTGTTAAGTTTCTCTCATTCCACCTAGAATAGTAGTAATAAAACACAGATTATAGAATTATAACATTCTCCAAAAAAGATTAGAAGCAATCAACTGCCATCTAATCTGAATGTGGTATAGAGGCTCTACCTTAGAGCATACTATTACTAGTGAATTATGTCAGAAAGTACATTTCACTTTTGAAGTGATTACTGTAAAGTTAGGAGAGCAGAGGCCATGGCTAGGACAAGCTGCTTTATCACTGCTTTACTGACATACAATATGAAGTACTTCCTGTTTATCAAAGGGAAAAAAATTATGTGACAATTAACTGTATCTTCAAGTGATGCCAGTGCCTTTTACATTTTCATTTTCTGTACATCAAACAAACTCCTCATTGTTATTTTTTTAAAATGCTGTACTGGCCCACCTAGAAACAGTATTTTTCTACAGAACAGACCAATGTGTATAATCAGTATTGCCCTAAAGGATCCACCCTGAAAGATGAGAGTGCAGTAGATTTTCTGTACTCATTTAGTCCTTTGCCCTTTGTTGATACTGTTAACAAGGGAGCCACTTACGACTAACCAAGATCTAAATACCTGTTCAGAGCAACTGAGCTGAGACCGCAATTCATTCAGATAAGCTGGGAACAAACTGATGGATAGTAAAGGTCTTCAAATCACATACTAGGTTGAAATAGTTTTAAGATGGTTAATTATATATGTGAATTTCATTTTTCTCTTGTTTTTCAGTTAAAACGTAAATACTTTTTCAGTTATAAACATTTTAAACACCACTATTTTATTTATTTAAAAGCAGTTTTTCAATCATAGTGTATCAGCTAATTTTGCTTTAAAATATATACTTTTACTAAGCTATTCAATTGAGAGTAAAAATGTGTACAATAATTCATACTCACTGTTAATGACAGCTGCAAATCATAGTAAAATCTATAATTATGGCTAGCACATTTTGCTGTTTTCGTTTGTCATGTTCACCATTTAAAAATTCCTAGCAAAAATATGACCACCAAATAATTTCTTTAAAACTAAACAAAAGCCATTAAAACACCTATATTATGTTACTCCATTCCATTGACTATTTAGGGAAATGTCTTTATGAGCTTTGTAACTCACATGCCACTGCCTTCTTCCCACTGTTTTAATTGCTCTTTTACTGCTCTGTAGTTGGTCTGTAACATCTGTAGTCTTTCTCTGCGTTTTTCATGGGCTTCTCTTAGCTCATCATTTTCTTGACTCTATAGAACACAAAAAAGCAAGTATACAACTTTGAAGAAAGCATAATATTGGTACAACATTTCAAATAAAAAGTTACCCATCTAAATAAGAAATTTGAAAAAAGGTATATAAACATGAATGCATCTGTAACATTTATGTAACCAACAGAAAGAAAAGAATTCCTTAAGTCAAAGAACAGGTTTGCTTAATAAATTCAACCTACTCACTGCATTTTTTAAAAGCTGCTTACACGATTTCAAAATTTTGCTATTTTGGTTTCATTCCTTTCTCTTAATTTCTATACACACAAATATTGATAAGCCTATTTTATGATGTTTAATTTTTTCTCTTTTCAACAGCACAAGGATTTGTCCATACATAAAGGGTAAATCTTTCATAAAAACGTTGTAAGGCTGTTAACCAGAGTGGGACCAATCCTCCAGGCCATGGATTCAGGACTGATACGCAATAAAGCAGAACGACTACACAGAAGGGAGACAGTGACCCTAGATCTATGTGAAAAGTAGCTGAATTTTATCTTTAGAAGTTCTACCATGGAGAACCAATAGAGGAGAAATAGGCCTAGAATTATATTATTAAAATAAATCATATAATAGAATGTCTGAATGAGTCTTTGTTGTCTCAACACTTAGCCCAAAAAATTATACTCAATTATTCCTAACTATATAGCATATAAGATAAATTTTCATTAGATGTAACCACAAAAAAACTCACAAAGGCCAAATTCAGAGTTCTCAAGAGATCTATTTATACTAGTTATGAACTGTTTCTCTAAGTAAAACTTGTAATTTCTTGAGTTTTTCTACCATGAGAATTTCAATTTTAATAAAAAATTTTATTCATTCTTCTATGACTGTACTTATATGTTTATTTGCTGGGAGAAACACATACTCTTTAAGAATATAAGCTTTGTCTTGTTAGTGGTATAATCTTAAGAACACTCTTTAAATTACTTCAATTTATTCTCCTGTAAAATATTGAAAAGAAAATAAGTTAAAATAGGCAAAGGCCTGGCACTGTACGTGGGCTACAGAAGCACAAAGCAAATTTAGCTTTTTCATTCTCTGCCTCCCCACTAACTTTTAGGAAACACTATTTTCTTCACTATTTACCTGTCATCTGAATAGTAAAATAATACTCTATTTTAAAGTATGTATTCCATCACATTTCTATCTGTGTCAGCAGTATGGGTATTCTGTCATTTTACTGTGAATATATTTCTAGTAAAATTCTCAAATAGTTATGAGGATGTACTTGAGTCTTAGTGTACTAAAAAGTGTGCCTGATTAAAAAACATGAAAAAGGGCCGGGGATTTAGCTCAGTGGTTTTGCCGCCCGCTACGCAAGCTCAAGGACCTGAGTTCGATCCCTGGAACCAAAAAAAAAAAAAAACATGAAAAAGGCATAACTAGACAGGGGCATTCAGAATAAATGTCACCCCTAAAAAGTCTTAGAAGATATGCAAAATCACAGCTGCAGCAAAGTTGCTAGAAAGTATCATGGTTAAATATATGAAGGAGAAGTAAAAATTAGAAAATCCAGGTTCTATTTTGTTCATCTGAACTGAAAAACCCTGTAAGAAGAAATATGAAGTGTTCCAAAAAAGTCTAAATCTTCGTTCCCAGTTACCAAAAGTTATTTTGAGAAAGCAATTTAAATTCAGTGTTTCAGTTTCTCCATCTTCAAAATAGAATGTATTTATACCTCTCTATTTAAGGTATAAAGAATGTTTTTATTTAAACTAGACTTTTTCATATTAAGTGTGATAATATAAATATCACTTCACTTCTTTGAACTATAAAGGCTCTAATTTTATATCAGTGAAATAAATGAATAATTTAGACAACCAGAAGATCAACAGCAATGTTTATATCTTGTTTTAGATGCCAAAAGTACTGTAAGTATTTTATGGGATTCCTTAAGAATTAAAAGATTTATTAGGATTTTAAAAGGATAATTAGAAATTTACTAAATTTGAGTCATATGTAGGAAAATGGATTCACCTTGAAAACATAAGCGAAATAAATCAGACACATAAGGTTAAATACTGTATGGTTTCTCTCATATGAGAAATCCAAAACATAAATAAGGAGCAAAATAAAAGATATATAAAAGGAAATTGAGAGAGATAGATCTACTACAAATGGTAAGGGAACCGAGAACTGGAGGGAGAGGGGAAAGGCAGGAGGGGAAGGGGACATAAAAAGAATGAAGAAGTGTCATGTATACACATACCAAATACCACAATAAAGTTGTTGATATGTAGCATAAACATGTACTAATAAATACTTTATAAAAAAAGAAATTTGCAGACCGTATTAGAAGAGATTCATGTAAAAACATAATTTTTAAACACATAAACTAAAATGATTATGTTAAAGACTTCTACAATAACTTGCCGTAATTATTTTCATGGAATCAAAGCTCTACAGCCATAAACTCTTGTTTTACAATAAATTTCTTGAAAATTATTACTCCCAAACCCAGATTCTATGTTACAATCATGGGACAAGCTGAGCTTTTTATTAATAATGACATTATTTTAACGTTTTTAGTATTACTTTGGCTATATCAATCATTGATTTTTATACCAGTTGTTTTCTCTAATTCTCAAATACAAAGAAATTTTATTACGCCATTAAGCCAAAAACTAAGACTTACTAAAAATCCTGAATCCCATAAATCACTTATGATATACTATGTCCTATACTAGGAATATTAAATAACAAAGCACTAAATGTTGCCCCTTCTAATTCCTAAGTCTTCAGTGTTAAATGTTCAATATTAGCAAATGGTTTTGGTTTTCCTACAGTCATTCATATAAGTAACTCTATTAAATGATTATAGCAAAACACTTTTATAGATGAGCTTTCTTCTTGAATTTTACTTGCCTCTTATTATACCTAACACTAGAGTATTTATGTAATTCTTATATAAGTATTAAAATCTAGACATACAGTCTAGATTGGATACATACAGTATCCAATCCAAAATAGTGCTTTATTTGAGAAATATTGCTATCAAAAACCTTTTAATAAAATCAAATATAAGGACAGATAAATATGTGTTTTATATTACTATTACTATATTTCCTAAAAGAATACACACAAAAATATTCCATGGGCAGCCACTGAATGATATCTTTATTCAACAAATCTTTACTGATTATCTTTTATGGATTTTTAATTAAAAGAGCTAAACTAGAGGCTCTGACTTCTATCTAACAAACAAGTCTGAATGATTAAACATTAGAAAATAGAAAATTATATCCACTTCTGTCCTCAAAGATATCTGCAAATTATATTTCTGAGTTCATAAGAACAGAAATGATTCTTGAGCTAATCTTCTGGTTTGGTCAGCAGCACTTTGATGAGAGGAAGGGGAATTAGGAGAAAAAATTCTGTTCATAAAGCAGCAACTCCCTCTCTTGGGAACAAGATCAAGGTTTTAGAGAAGTGAACAAAAGTAAAATACCAAAGATTCCACTATGGGATGTATAAAGTTTATGTATAATCTTAGAGCACTGAAAAAAAAAGACGTATTAATTGTACTCAATAGACAGATTAATGTTATTAAATGGCACTGAAAAGTGTCAATAGAATCAAGTTGCAGAGATTCATGGCATTGATGATTTAAAAAATTAGAAGAATATCATAAGATTCTCTGATGCACAGGTTTCCCTATTTTATTTTACAAATTATTTCTTTTATAAGATTCCATTTTTTCCCCATTAACTTTATTGGTACATTTTAGGTATAAAATACAGTTACATTCATCATTGGGATCTTGTACCATTACATGAGTCTCTTGGTTCTTATTTTTTTTCCCCTTCCCTTGCCCTCCCTTCACCCCCTCCACCCTTCCCTATTTCCAAAGACCTTGTTTCCATTTTTTTTTCCTCTTCTCATATTTTTTCCTTTCCCTTTTTTCCCTTCCCCTACCCCTCCCAATTACCCTGTTCTTTTAGACCTTTTCTTCCTGTTACACAGTATCAGTTATACATTTTTAAAATTACAATATTAAGATCTAGGAGACATTACCACAGATTTTACAGATTTTAAAAGGATATAGAAAGCACATTACAAAAATCTTTTTTGAAATAAATTTGACAACTTCTAAGAAGTACCTTGGAAGACAAATTAATGAAACTAACTCTGGAGGAAATATAAAATTTGAATAGCACCTATTAAAGAAAGTATATTCCTAGCTTGAAAACCTACCTATATGACAACAGCAGGCTCATATACATTTTAACTGATAAATTACATCAAACAATTAAAGCAGAAAAAAGAAGGAACACTTCTCCCCTCATTTTAGAAACTCAACATTGTGCTAATCCTAAAACTGGATAACGATAATAGAAGAAAAAAGTATGAACACAGATAGAAATTTGTTTAACAAAATAAACTATTAGAAGTCAGATCTGGCAGGATGTAGAAAGTGCTTTTGTTATAGGGATGGCAGTGTTGGTTCAGCATTGGAAGATTCACCCCCAAAAGTCATCCTTTTAACAGAGGAAAGGAAAAAGCCATATGATCCTGTCACTAGTTGGAGAAAAAGTATTGGACTAAATGCTACAGCTGTTCATGGTAAAAGCTATCAGGAGACTAGAAGTAGAACAGAAACTTCTCAACAGATTAAAGACATGTACTCCATACTTCCAGCGAGAATGCCTTATATGAATGGAGAAGATACAATGCTTTCTCCTTAAGGTGGGGAACAAGGGCAGATATGCTTACTCTTTATCTGTCCATTAAACTTTGAAACCTACTCCCCACCAAAATAGTCTGGCAATAAAATGACACAACTAGGATAGGATTCGCAAGGCAGAAGCAAAATCTTTATATGTAGATGAAATGATCATCTACAGAGAAAATACTAAGAAATCTCTAGGAGCCCCTAGAACTTGTACTTGAATTTAGCAGGATTAGAAAACACAAGGTATATATAAAAATTCAGGTCTGTGTATACTTGCTATAAATGAAGAATTGGATCTTGAAATTTAAAAGTTATGTAGGAGTACAAAGGGCCTAGAAAAGTTAAAAACAAAAACAATGTTGGAAGATATTTAGTACCTAATTTTAAGACTTCTTCTAAAGCTACAGTAATCAAGGCAGTGTTGGTGTAAGGAAAGACATATAGATCATTGAAATAAAACAGAGAATCTAGAAATAGAACCACACATATATGGTCCACTGAGTTTTGAAAGATTATTTAACATTAGCATTTTATAGAATATAAACTCAATTCAAGAGCCGAGGAAGAGATAGTGTTAAGATTCCATTTTTTTATACAAGTTTATTTATTATGTCATTGATCACCCATTTTAAAATACATACAACTAGCTACAAAAGCAGAGCAAGATAATGTGTTAATATCTGTACAAAATTCATAACTAGCATTTGAATAATTTAATACATATAACTTACTGCTGCTATAACACAGAACAGTGGTGGTGAACCTGTGTTGCAGAGGGCTGTATCACGGAAAGCTCTGAAAGGCTTGCCATCACTGACATAGAACATCATTTCAATGTAGCAAAGTGTATATACATATGTTCCCATTGGATACTGGTGAAATATATTTGTCCCTCCCAACTTTAATTCACCTGAATAATCAACTTTTGACCCTACAGATACCTATGGTGCCATGGAGCATGTCTTTTCTCTTTAGTGTTTCCTATGATATCTTCCATGGAACAACAGCCTCTTGTGAAATACTAATAGGTATAATATAACCAAATAAATCTGGGAAAAGATATGTCTATGCTTTTTTATAGATTCACAATGCACAGTCATATGTTAGTGGCTCACAAAAAAGAAGATTTTTAATCCATTGTTTTTAATAATCATTTCACCATGAAATGTCTTTTGTCTACCATGCTCCTATCAGTTTCAGGTACAGCAGTGTTCTATAGAAAGCAAAGATCATGACAAAAATTCAACATGAATTAGTGGTTAATGGTCTATAAAACAAGCACCAAAGTTAACAAATATATTTTTAAATTCAAAGATAGTTACAGTTTAACTATGCACTCCTCCTTTTCCAGAAAAAAAGTATGTAGAGTCCTAAACCTTGCTGCCTCAGAATGTGATCTTATTCAGAGATAGGGTTTTACAAAGGTAACTGAGTTAAACTGGGGTATTAGGTGGGCCCCAATTGAGTATGACTAACGTCCTTATAAAAAGTGGAAATTTAGACATGGGAAAGAGACATGCATAGGGGAAGACAATGTGGAGAATGCCATCTATGAGGCTACAAGAAGCTAAGAGAGGAATGGAATTGATTCTTCCTCACGGCTCAGAAGAAACCAGCTCTGTTGACATTTTGATTTGAGATTCTTCCAGCCTTCATAAACTTGAGGAAATAAATTTCTGTACTAAGACATCCAGTATGCTGTACTCCTTTACAACAGCCCTGTGAAACTAATACAGGCATATCATCATCGCCATCGTCATCATTTCCACTATTTGTCATGCTGCAGATCAAATCCAGGGCTTTGCACATGCTAAATATGGGTTTACCCCTGAGCTACACTCTTAGTTTCAGACATATTATTATCTACTTCATACTTACATACACTTGAGTAATAACAATAATATTAACATATTATTATATTACTATAGCAAAACAAAGGGGATTATAGAACAAGGTCTTCTATCTCCACTAAATATGCTGTCCTTACTAGACTAAAGTTAAACTGTAAATTTAAAAGTACTAGGGGCTCAATCACTCTCCTTGGAATTGTTTTAATATACAGGTTTTGTTTTTCTACTTCTTTTCCTAAGTGTCCTTTACTGTAGTGCCTGTTTCTTCCTTAAAATAAGGAATGTACTAAATGATAAAATACAAACTTTGCTCCCATTTTCATCTTATAAATCTGACATAAATTTGAAATTTATCATGATCACTAATTGACTTAAAATTTGAATATAGAAAAAATTTTAATTAGTGAAAAATAGTTTTATTCTGAAAATAAAACTGGAGCTTGACTCAGAAAGCTGTTGTCAGGAAAAAGGAATAAGCAAATAAATTGGTATAATCCTTTTGAGCCTATTTTTGAAAAGAAATTTAAGAGATTAGATCTAGAATGTCTTTGAATTGTTCTTCTCTTTCCTGACAAAAATAATGGACTGCTAAGGATTTGCAGAAAATAATGGACTGTTAAGGATTTGCAGATCTGTGGAAGAAAAATGGTAAAAAGCTTCTACTATTAGGTTGTATATGTGATGGTTAGTTTTATGTGTCAATGTGACTGCCCAGATTTGCTTAAACATTATTTGTGTTTCTGAATGAAATTACTATTTTAATCGATGGACCCAGTGCTATAGTTTGGATATGGTTTCAGTATGGGCAAAATTGGGGGCAAGGTTCATGCACAGAAATTTAATCCCCCTTGTGAAGTATTTAGAGGGTGGAAACCTGATCTGACTATGGTGTTTAGTGAGGTGGGGCCTTTGAGAAGATTAAACTCAGATAAAATTATTAGGGTAGAGTTTCGTGATTAAATCCTAGTGGCTTTATAAGATGAGGGATACAGAAGAGCTGCGTGTACATTCATTCCTTCTCTTGTCTTGCATTGCTTCAGGACTCTGTCAGCAAGAAGGCTGTCACCTGATGTGGCAGCCCTGTCTCAACTCTGTACTTTCAGAACCATGAACCAAAATACACCTCTTTTATTATACCTACTCTCTGGGAGTGTGTTATTACAAAAAAAATAGACTAATACTATAAGGCAGACTGCCCTCCCCAAAGCAGATGAACTTCAACCAACTGACTGAAAGCTTGGATAGAATAAAAGCTGAGTAAAAAGAGACTTCTTTCTCTTTGCCTACAAGCTGGGATATAGGTCTTCTCTTGCCTTTGAACTGAAACTCAAGCTTGAACTTGGATTTGGATATAATAGCATCAGTTGTCATGGTTCTGCAGCCTTTGAGCTCAGGCTGGAACAGTAACATCAGCTCTCCTGGATGTGCAGCTTCCTAACTCTAGACCTTGGACTCTCGGTCTGAACAATTTTGAGTCAATTCCCTACACTAAATTTCATTTTAATATACATATATAGAAGATACAGAATTTAGAGGAACATATACGGCTAACAATATCACTAAACCATATTTTGCTCTAAACACATGTTAAGTCAATACTTTGTCTCCCTAAGAATTATCTATACTATATGACAAAGAATCTGTTTTAGGGCTGGGAGTGCAGCTTAGTGGTAGAAGCCTTGCTGGGCATGTGCAAAGCCCTGGGTTCAACTCTTAGCCCTTCACACCCTAATACTGTATAAAGCATTGTCAAACTACTGTCAATCAATTATATGTCTGAAACTCAAAGCAGGGCTTTGGGTAACTGTGAATGAAAAAGGAAAAATTTTCCATATTACAGTCAGAGATGAAAAAGAGAGCGAAAGAAGTTACGAACGTAGCTCAGTGGCAGGGCACTTGCCTAGCATGTACAAGGCCCTGGATTCCTTACCCTGCACCATAAATAAACAAAAAATTAATTAGGTTAAAAAGAAAGCCAATATAGCCATATAAAGCTGGCTCACTATGCAAGAACAACTTTCCCTGATAAGGAGAATTCAAAGTATAAATTAGACAGCCTAAGTTCTCTCAAATACAGACAGCTAAGGTATATACTTCTAAAATCAGGGTAGAATGTCACCCAAATTTCAAATGTTCTGAGACAAATTCAGATATGGAAAAATTAGATATATTTATTTGCCACTCTGACTATGCAATTTTTAAATAAAGGATAACTTTATCCTTTTATATATAGGTGACCTAAGCTAACCTACTAGAGTTTTTAACTCACTTTGATTTTTATGTTTATCATATACAGTATAAAGAACAAGAAATACTTTCTACTTGCTATAGTTCTTTTTTTGTTTCTGAGTAAATATAAGAAATTTATTCCCACTCTTAAATCAAAGTATTCCCAAATAATTTGAAAGTAATGAATAGTTTTCAAGTAGCAGATATTTTTTATTATATCACAATCCTCTGAAATCTTAAAACCAAGATCAATTGATTATATGTTTACATACAGGTAATTAAAATCAGGACAGAAAAATGATAAGCAGTCATTTGTGAAGTGCATGTTTTTATCTTTGCAAGGTGTTCACCTTTAGTTGCAGTGCCTTCTCTAAGTTTTCAATCTTCCTCTCAGCTCTTCTCAGCTTCCTTAGCTCCTCTGAGTCTCTGAAAGAGCTCTTTGGGGACAAAGACCTTGAACGTTTCACAGGTGGTTCCTTGAGAATAAAACAAGGACACAGTTGAACTAGTTGAAACACTGGATTATGAAAGACATGCAAAATTAAAGAATAAGTAATTTTGAATACTAATAATGAATTATAAAAAAAAATCCTGCATGGAATACCAGAGAAATAACAAGCGGAATTACCACAGTGCTACCGCTAAAGGTTTCTCTGTGACTCCTTAATGAGAATATTCATTTACATTTACATTGTTTCTTTCAGAATAATGATGTCCCATTAGGGAAGACTAAAGGGTTATAGACTCAAAAATGCAAGAAACCTCATTACAAAGGAGGGGATAGAGGCTGGTCTAATTGCTCTATAAGGGTCCAAGGTTACACTTGATAGGACAACCAGAAACAAGAGGGAAAGGATTTTTTTTCCCTTTGAAATAGTTTAACACACTGTGAAGTTGAAGGAACAATATGCTTGAGGAATATAAATACAACAGACAGTAGATCTTATACCATAATGACCATATGGTCATTAACTATAATGTGGTTAACTAGAGACCAGAATGTGTGTTTATATTATGTACAGCTTCATGTACCAATCTGGAGAAGGAAAATGTGGAAGCAACTATTAAGCTGGGCAACACAGTGCACATGCTTACTGCATATCCTTACAGAAAATAAACTTTTATTCAAAATACACCTCTCCTTTTAACTTTTATTAAAAGTAGTGAAACATCAAAGTAGTACATTTGTAAAATTCAGAAACACAGCAACCTTGTATTTTTCCTTCAGCAACCAAATTATATCCTATAATGTTATATTGCAATTTTGATTTTTTTTCATTTACGTAAAGCTTGGGAAACTACAAAATGGCAACAAATGGATAATAATTATGTTTTAATAAAAAAATAAAACACATTCCTCTGAAAAGTACTAATAACAGTATAGGGAATAATATATTAGGGTATAAAAGTACCAAGGAAACATGAGTCTAATTTTAAATTGTTCCTTTATTGATAGTTTATTTTGCTCAAAAGAAAAAAGGAGAAAACCAAAAATAATTATCTTGAAAACATAGTTTTTCACATATAAAATACATTCTTTCTCTACTGCTTATGTAACAAGTATAAGAAAAATATGTCTACAGATCAGTAGGGAAATGTTACTTCAACTTATATAACAATATTATATTTAAAGTGATACTATAGAATTTTTACATAATCAATATTCTTTAGAATCTTTTGCAGCATACCACAGATGATTCTTTGCTACTAATACCCCTTTTAATCTATACAATAGATGTGTATGAATTAATATTAAAATCCATTATTTTATATTCTATAGGGACAGTAGTTTAAATTTTATATCAGAATGAACTATAATACAATTTTTTAATTAGAAAACTAAGTAAATGACCAATAACATCTTTAAATGAATGCTTAAGAGCGATGAATATATCAGATAGATGAGAGATACTCATCAAAAGATTTTACAAAAATCAGTTTAGTGGCAAAACAGGTATACTAGTAATACACTCAATTAATTTTGGAAAATATTATTTGGTCTTTAAAAAGGGAATACTTCCACTCCTAGGAGTTATTTTACCAAAAATTTGTAACAGATTCTTTTTTTAATTCCCAGAGATGTAAGCAGAGTACATGTTATTGTTTTTTTTCAACTTCATCTCTTGCTTTGCCAGCCTTATCCTGACAAATTTACAAAATGATAAAATGTCTCTACCTTATATTTTCCTTCAGCACTTGTCATGACGCTCTTCTCTGAGGAACTCTTGTTGGCAGATCTGTTCTCAGACAACTTTTCATTTGCTTTTTTCAGTTTCTCTTGTAAATACTCTATTTCAGACTTCTGTGAGACCATTAATGTTTCCAAGCTTGATAATGATGGGTGTTGAGATACCTGTTTTTAAAAGTATAACTATATATGTTTGTATTTCAGACTAGCTTAAAATACATGGAAATATTTATATAGATTATATAAATCATCAGGAATCAGGGAAAATTTATTTTAACAATAAACTATAAATTACAGGGGCTGGGAGCATAGCTCTCAGCAAATATTTAATTTATCTATGGAAATATTTGTATAGATTATATGAATCATAAGTAATCAGGGAAAAACTTTCACTTTAGCACTAAACTACAAATAAATTACAGGGGCTGGGAGCACAGCTCGATGGTAGAGCACATGCATGGCATCAAAGGCCCTGGGTTCAAATTCCAAGGACCACATGTTCAAAACATACATGTTTGTATATATGATGGTTATACACCAACAAGGGGAAATATCACCTCTTTTCTTTTATACTCTTTTCTTTTTTGGTAAGATAGCAAATTTTTTCTAATTCTATAATTTTTGTGATGCTGAGGCCATCTTTGATTTGTACTATTACACTTTCCTCATATACAAATCACCTGATTTATTTTCCGGTCCTTATTCTATCATACACCTAAGTATTTTCTTCAAAGTACTGTTTTATTGTATTATCAGTTAATCCTTTATTTTGAACATGAAAATACTTTAAGCATTTTACTTCCAGGAAATCTAAACGATTTTGTTCTATTCTTTCTTCCCTTCTCTGAGCACTACATAGCTTTTACTCTATTATTTTTCCCCCTATTTTATAATCAAATTTATGATGTTTACCAATATTTCCTTTGATCAGATGTTAAGTTAATCCTACTCTTTTCCAGAGTTCCATTAATAAAATTATGAAAGCTATATTAACAACCTTTCATTTAATATATAAATTTTGAATAATTTATTCAAGATCAAACAAAAATATAGAATAAAAAAGAAGGAACAATTTTAGTTTACTAGTATATCTAATAAGCAATCTAGTATTCTTTAAAAAATAAATTTGCTAAGTCATCAACAGGTTATAATACTATAGTTAAGAATATAAAAAATATTCAGCCAACAAGCTATTGTAATAATTCAAAATTCACAATGAAATTAAAAATCTTCCAACAACAGATATTACTGAAATCATGACTTTTTTCTAACACTATTTGTTTTTATTATTATTTCTATTATTTATGCAGCATCCTCTCAGAAGTCCTCAATGAACAGTAACATTAAGATTAAAGTACTATGAAAATAGTGATAACTCAAATTCACATAGGAACCAGGAAGACAAAGTGAATAAATAAATATAAGTTGCATTTGGTTTGCTTTAAAACAACAGCATTTAAATTAATTTAATACAGGCATTTGTACATATTTAAACACAGATATAGTCTTCATTTCCACAAAATAAATTGAAATGTTTTGATTTTCTTTAAATAAGGCTTTCATTCCCTCTTAACTTTTATTACGTTTTTGGTTAGAGATATATTATTTCTTTTTTTTTTTTTTTTTGGTACTGAGGATCGAATTCTGGACCTTGCACTTGCGAGGCAGGTGTGGTGCCACTGAGCTAAATCCCTGGCTGTATTATTTCTTAATACATCCATTTTTTTTCCTTAACTATAAGCAACATGACCTGTCAACTCTGAATCTTTTTGTTAAGGAATAAGAAGTATATTTGTGGCTACTGCTAATCAACTCTAGAAAGTCTTTTTATAGAGAAATATGGCCTCATAATGCAGGATTTTCTAATTTTTCAAGAGATGCAAGAAATAAGAATTTCTAAGGGAAATCCACAAATGTTCAAATGTTGGTTGGGTCCAGTTTATGATTTCTGTACTTTGAAAACATGACATGGAAGTAAAATCTGCTACAGATATTCTAGAGAATTTTTGAAATATGAATCAAAGCTCATAAAAATGTACCAAGCTTTGATTTAGGATTCTATATATGCTAAGGATTGAGATGGAAATGTATGTGTGATAAATAAATTCAGTGAGAAAAGCAGACTTCAATATACTATACTTTACTATATATAGATGTATATTGCACCATAGACACATTAAAAATATTCCTGAAAGCCAGGTATGGTGGTACAGACCTGTAATCCCAGAACTCAGGAAGTTAAGGCAGGAGGATTGCTGTGAGTTCAAGCCAGTCTGGGTTACACTGTGGGTCCAAGGCCAGCCTGAACTACACATGAGACCCTGTCTCAAAAAAAAAAAAAAAAATCCTGGGCTGGGGATTTAGCTCAGTAGTGCCGCCACCTGCCTCACAAACACAAGGCCCCAAGTTTGATGCCTGGTACCAAAAAAAAAAAAAAAATCCTGAAATCTTTCAGTGTTATTCCTAACTGCAGAGATTGTATGTGAATTATTTACTCCATATTTATTTGAATTTCCTTAAATTTTTTACAGTGAGCATGTCACTAAATGTGCTTCAAAATAAAAAGACTTGTTTCTTCTGTAAAAAAATGAATAAATAAAAGTTAACAAAAAATTTGTCAGTTTGGGTACAGAAAATTAAATGAAATTTTCTTCATAATATCATTCCTCAGAGTTCTTAAGAGCTGAGATTGAGATATACCTCCCAGACAAAAGGGGAGGGGTAAAATCCTGTCCTTTAACCTGCTTTCTTAACACAAGTTAATAGAACAGTTTCATATATACAGAAAAATTTAGCAGATCCTACAGTTCTACTATATCTGTCACACCTATACACCTACTTTACCCTATCATAAGCATTTTAAATTAGTATGGTGCACGGAATCTAAAGAATTAGCCAATAGTCATATATTATTTTTAATTACAGTCAATAGTCTATTCAGATTTCCTTAGTTTTTACCGCAAGTGCTTATTCTGTTGCAGTATCCCATCTAGAATACAAAAGTACACTTAACTGTCATATCTACTTCAGCTACTCTTGATTGCACCAATTTCTCTGAATTTCCTTATTTTTCATGAGCTTAACCATGTTTTGTTTTTATTTTCTTTTATTTTTTGGATTCTCTTAGAATTTGATATTTTTTCTGAGATTGCACTGAAGTTATCAGTTTTGTAAAAGTAGATAATAGAGATGAAGTATCATTTTCTTTATTCATATCAAGGTCTGTTTTCTGTTGCTGTAACAAAATACCTGAAGACAGGGGCGGGGTTTAGCTCAGTGGTTCCAGCACCTGCCTTGAAAGTGCAAGGTCCCAAGTTTAATCCCCAGTACCAGAAAAAAAAAAAAAAAAAAAAAAAAAAACAACCTGAAGACAGATACTTTATTAAGAAAAGAAGTTTACTTAGCACACAATTTTGGAAAGTGAAATTCCAAACAGCATGATGGCAGTTCTGGAAATGGCCTATTCAGCTACATCACCTAATAGTAGATGGCAACACGGAAGGAGAGCACAGGAGAGGGACAGAGCACATGGTGAGACAGGAAGCCAGAGCATGGCAGGGGTCAAGCTTAATTAACTTGCTCAGAAAGTAAGTTATTGAAGAAGGGTCCCTGTAAGAATTACACCAATTTCTCCCAAAGGCAGCACCTTCAATGACCTAATTACATCCCACTAGGCCCTACCTCTTAAAGGTCTTACCACCTTGCAACATTGCTACACTAGGAACCAATCTTCCAACACATGACTTCTTGGGAAACAAACTATCACCAAACCATGGCTTATACTGTTAACCTAATTTATGACTGAAGATGTTAACCTTGATCATCTGCCTGCAGTAGAATTTATCCAGTTACTCTAACATGAAGATGTTCTTAGGCGTGGTGGTACATGCAGGTAATCCCAGCACTCAGGAGGCTGAGGCAGGAGGACTGCCACAAGTTCAAGGTCAGCCTGAACTACATATTTAGACTGTCTCAAAAGAACAGAAAAAAGATGTTCTTTTGCGTCTCAACCTTGCTTTAATCTGCATTTTAAATTTAATGATCTTAAAAATACAAACATAATTATTATATGGATAATATTCATATGAATATGTGTATTCATGAGGACTATGTGTATATATCTCAGATCCTTATTTATCTTTACATATTTTTCCTCCTTTATAAGAGCCAAAATCAAGTTAACCAATCCCCTTCTCTGTAGAAGTTCATTAATTTTTCATGCTAATAATATTTTATAAATTTTTTCTAAAATATTAAAAAAATCTAGTGCTCTTTTTTTGGTTTACATTCTTGGAATATAGTGGCATGGTGGTAGGCTACAGTTAATCTGATTAGAAATGATAAGTGGAGTATGTACCTAAAGGCTCCCAGTTGGGAATAATCATTATTAATACATAATTTGTTTTGTTTTGTTTTGTTTGGGGGCTAGGGATTGAACTAGGGATTCATGCATGTTAAACACATTGCACTACCACTGAATCTCTATATCCTACATAACATTTTTTGCACACTGATCCATTGAGCTAATTTTGTTTAAAAAGTCTTATGAAAGACATAACAGCAGAAATGGGGGGGGCATTTAAGTGTTGTGTCAATTACTGCTTAAAAATTATATAACAAATATTTAGTCCACACAATGTTTTATGACATTATTACATGGCATTACTGGAGCAGAAGATAACAGATCATGGCCTGATAAATAGAAAACTGTTTCACAGCTATAATACTTGGAAAGACTTTTAAGTTAAATTGTTTTACCTTTATTTCTAAATTTAAATTAAATATATTTCCTCTTATATTTAAATAATACCTCCTTCTACACACTAGCATTTAGTGAAAAAGTATTTAGCTCCTACTATTTTACATACTTCATCTTATTTATTTGAGAAATGTATAAATTCCAACCCTGTCAACACATAATATAGTTTACTGCAAAAGTAAAGCATTTAAAAGGTATAGAATCTCTCAATTGTTTCTCCTAAAGTAACTTTTCACTGAAAATCCAGTACATTTCAAATGCAGTGTCTAAAATTTACGTGTGTAGGAGCATATAAAATATCTAATATATATGTAAATATGAGATAATTTGAATAACTTTATTTGAAAAAATAATCCTTTTGAAAGAAGATAGTATAAATATATGTATATTTTATATATCATCTATGCTTTATAGGTCATGATTTTCTTCTCATTAAATATCCAAATCTCTGTAGAAGCTTAATATTCATTTAAAATTGATTTTAGAAATGCATAAATATATATTCCCAATTCATAAAACAAACTTGGTTAGCTGAATTATCTATAACCTGAAAATGGATGACCAAACAACAGTCATATATTCTTAGAAAAAAAAGGAAGGGAATAAAAATAATATAAAGTAAATATGATATCATAAATCAGAATAGTCTTACACAAATTATATTAGTGTACCAACTTAAAAATGCACCTCATTTCCAGAAAGACCACCAAACTGAGTACAAATTTTTCTAATATCAAAAATACAGCTAGCACTCTTTTTAAAAAATATATTTACTTTTCTTTTATCCATACTTTTAATCCAAACATCCTCTAATCACATTTAGAAATCACAAATAAAAAATAAAATTATTGAGTACATGTAAGTACAATTTTAAGTATCACCAACTTTTCTCATAGATATCCTCCAAATCATACATTATATAGCAAAATTCAGCACTGTACTTAGCTCAATTCAAATTTCCTTGCATAGCTAAACATTAGTATGGTAAGGTCAAGTCAGTGAACACCAATATAAAAGGGAAATTTTTAATTTCATAACTTTAACTCTTTCCATACACTACATAAAACAACACTAAATGGGCTATCCATGGACATTTTATTACCCATACTCAAATCCAGGAGGTAACAATAGCAACCTGGACAGGAAAATTAAGCAACCACAGAGGTTAAGTATTTATTCTGTTATCACACAGCAGCAATAAAAATTAGTGGTATTTCCATGTCACAGATGAGTGGTTGGAGTGGTAACTCACCTGTATACAGTGACTACTGATCCCAATCCTAAGAGTACATTAGTACTGGACATAATTAAAAACAAGGAAGGAATAATGATTTTCCTATAGATTTCCTGTTATTTTAGATAGCAAAATTGAACATTTTTCTAAAACATGTCATAAGCCTTAAATTGTGGCAGAATTTGCAATCTGAATATATAACGTGCATGTTAACGCTAATCTACAATGAATTTCTACATTTAAGGAATTAAATTTCCTCTATGGTTTATCTCTAAATATGTCACATTTGGGTACAATTCATTACTTATGATAATGCATACTCTAAGTTTTATAAATACTAACCATTTATATCACAAGTAAGAAAATCAAAATTTGTGCACTAATGGTATAAGCTAGGGACTCGCTTGTTATGCATTATCATCTCTATACATTAAAACTTCAATCATACTCAAACAAATTCACTAAAGTGTGGTTTTCAATCTGCTAACTATGCATTCCATAATAGCCTGTAATTATTAAAAACTGACAAGAAAGCTACGCCACCTGTGTTTATGTGAAGCCAGGTAATGAAAAAAACAACAACGCTGTCATCACCTCTCAATTCCTGATTGCATTATCAAAACTGTAGCAGAGTTTGGCATCTGGGTGTGACCTTGTTAACTGCTAGGGTAATTAAATTTATTCTACTGGGAAAAAGGATGATAAATTATTAGCAAGAAGATTTTGTTCACATTTTATTAAATTGGCCTGTCAAAGGGTTGGCCAAATTATCAAGGGCCTCATTTATTGGAGGCCAGCCATATTGCCACATCTGTTACAATTATTTATAATTTCGGCAGTTGAAAACCAACTGAGTTAGGCATCCGCCATGTAAAGTAATTTACAAATTATCTGATGAGGGAGTGTTTTAGCTTCTCCCTCATTTCTAGCCAGCAGAAAGCCGCGCTGTAATTACAGAACACGATTAGGTTCTTTAGGGAACTTATCTTGCACTCATAGCCATAGTAAGATGCAGCAAGAACATATGGAGGAGCTTGTGCTTCTACTCCCTGAAGCTCGTGACCCGCCTGCCGCTGAGCCCTTGAGTTGAATTTGAATGAGAGTGCCATGGCTAATGTTCTACACATGCACCATTTATGCCACAAAACAAATCGGATCACTGTTAATTATGAAGCAGCTATAATCAGGCCTTCACATCTGTGTAATGTGAAGCGCAGTAGGCTGTATTCCAATAATGTATGACTACCTTTGGGTCACAAATTGCAAGCCATATTGCCTCAGTAGTAGTTACTGAATTCAAAGTAACTCCTTTGATAAAAACTCATCACATGGATATTTTTATCCAGCTTTATATGAAAAAAAAAGCAAATCCACAAGCCTTTCTTTATCAGCAATTGACCAGAACAGTTAAAGCATATGGCACAAGTTCATTAATGAAAAACACAGAGCGCTCTAATTTAATGAAACCACTTGAGCCATAAAAATCAGATTTAGTTAATTCCCTCTTTCCCATTTTTTTCACATTTAGCCTAAACCTAGGATTCTACTTAATAAGTTACCAAGATACATAATATATTCTCTACAAATTTATAAGGAATATTTAAAAAATATTAAGTTGTACCATTAATAATCTTTAAAAGAAAGGTAGTCATAGGCTTCATATTTTATAAATTTAAATCTATAACAAATCTCTTGAAAAAAAGCATAAACTATTTGTTTTTTAGAAAGTAAACCCTAACAGCTGTAGTTTAACAAAAAAATACTCTTTATTCCATGAGCAATTTTTCCATAGAAAGGCAGCTAAACAAGCTGCACCCAGATGAAAACCAGCTACAATTTAATTAATCCACTAAAAGCCATTCAGATTTCAGTAAGGGTAATGTAATTTTGAATAATAGTAGAGAAAAAAAATCACTAAACATTTTCAAGTTTTATTATAGCGGCAAGAGAAGTGCCACTATAGAGTAGTTAAAGTTGAGGTGCAGTTTCTATTACATATGCTAAATTTCTAGATTTTAGTATGTTGGGCTGTTTTATTCGTGAAACTTAAAGTACTCTTAAAGTATCAGACTATCCATTGGCAGCTTTTAAAAGCAGAAATAGTTTATATTTCATGGAGGATTGTACCACTGAATGATTACTAACAAGTTCAAATTTGTAAAAATGATACACGCAAATATATAGTTCAGTGAAGATTCACAAAAGATAAAGATTTCAAATTTTTCTTTTAAAAATCATGATCAAAACTAAAAATTATGTCCTCACATTTTTTTCTGAATGTTGATTAAATATGAAACTACTAAGAGATCATTTTCCATATACTTATCTGGCCATGTCTACATATATGTATATGTGCTGCCGAAGCGAGCACTATGTCTACATATATGTACAGCTAAATTAAAAATATAAACTCCTAAACATAATTAAACCAAGAGCAAATTACAAAGCAGTTATCATTTAAAATAATGCTATAAAATAAATGAAGTCAACTTTTCAAACTGATCTTACATATATAAATTCAAAACTTGTTAAGTGTGACATAAAAGGGTCATAAGCATAATTTAAAGGTCCACTATATGGGGTACCTTGTCTAATACATTATGTAAAGAAAGTTAAAAATTGATATTCTTCCATGTTGAAAGGAAAAAAGTAATAGAAATGATAATAAAGTAAAAGTCATAAAAAGGAAATGAAAGCAAACCAATTATTAACTCTGGCATATTTCCCAACTACAGTAGGACAAGGCTTATGAGCATTCTGAGCCCTAGTGAAGGCATCTGATTTCCTCCCTGCCAACTGAGAAACTGAAATAGTTGCTGACAAATAGTCACTAGCAATACTAGGACCTCCAACTGCCAAAAACAAAAGTAACAGACCCAAGTTAACAACTAATGCCATTTTTTCTCCTTTGCTCTGTTGGAAAATTATACAAAATCAAGCATCACTGATAGCAAAAAGACAGAAATTTTTAGTCTACATGTAACTATTCCTTATCACAAGTGGATATTCCTTCTAGCTGACTCCACTACTTCCTAGTTACTGGAATTGCTGTGACAGAATACTATAAAATAGGCTGAACAGGTACAGAGGGGCTGAGTGCAGCTTGTCTAGCATACACAAACAGGCCCTGGGTTCAAGTTCAGCACTGCCCCACCCCAAAAGGTACAGAACCAGTATGTATGAAATGCACCCATTGCTAGGGTGTGGTGGCACACACCTATAATTCCAGCTACTTGGGAAACTGAGGCATGAGGAATGAAAGTTCGAGGCTATTCTGGGCAACTTAGTGAGGGCCTGTGTCAAAATAAAATTAAAACCAAAAAAGGGCTGGGGATATATTTGGTAGTGTGTTTGTCTGGCATGTGCAAAGCCCTAAGTTATATGTGAAAGAAAGAAGCAAAGAAAGAAAGGAAGGAGAGAAGGAAGAAAAAAGTTATTGGGGCTGGAGATTTAGCTAAGTGGTTTCACTACCTGCCTCACAAGTGCAAGGTCCTGAGTTCCATCCCCGGTACCAAAAAAAAAAAAAAATTACTGAACTTAGAGAATCAAGTACTAGAAAAAGCAGTGGGAATAAAAGGATAAGACATCAACTTTCCTTGCCCTCATCAAGCTCACAGTGGAAGGAGGGAGGACGGGAGGGGGAGGAGAAGGGAAGTGGGGGACAATAAGTTTCTATACCTGCTAAGGTACAAAAGAGCTCAATTTTAAGAAAAATGTTCAAGAAAAAGTCCTCAATAATTATCCTGGAACCGAACCAAGGTCTAAAAAGTGTTAACAAGGTGGACAAACAAGAAACTGTAAAAAAAAAAAAAAAAACAAACTGTAATAAACACTACACTGAGCTCATTCTCCTAACACATGTAAAATACCATGCATTTCAGTAAGCAAACATGATAAAAAATACAAACAGAACATTTTCCAAAAGACAAAACAAACTACAGGAAAAGTAAAAGTGAAAAACTGCCCATCTCCAATAAGATGAAAACAAAAGAATAAGTTTTTCAAACAAAAGGCTAATTTTAAATGATAATAAATCCCTGCACAGGTATGAAAGGTAAGCAATCTCATATACTATAAGAAACTCAGAATCTTTCTAGAATATAGTTTAACATGGTATATTCAAAAGCTTTAGGTGGATAATCTTTGACAAATGAATCTTACTTGTAAAAATTTAAAGAATTTACCCAAGGCCCAGAGGTGAAAATAAATATACACATATGGAAATGGTCATCACAGCATCAAAATCAGAAAAAACAAAATAAAATGAAGTTAAAACATCTCAAAGTTGGAAAATATTTACATTAAAAATGGTACATTCCTATAGTAGGATATTAGGTGGTAAAATGAATTTCAAATATTAGATCATATTATAATGAAGCAGGGTAAAAATTCATATACTATACGACTGTAACCATATAGATTGCAGTGGTGGCAACCTACTACATGTGTGCCGCAGTGGGCTATTTGTTATCACTGAAAGCTCCAAAAGGTTCGCTATCACTAACCATTCTCCATTCGGTTGGTATAACCTTTTTATACACAGACAACCACATAAAGGGTTTTTGAGTGAAAGCACACAGCGGGTCTAGAACCATCCCCCCTCAGGCTGTCCACTATCCTCTGGGGTTAAAGAACAGCCAGGCATTCGTCCCAACCTTCCAACTACTCATCCCAGTCTACAGAGGTCATGAAGTAATGCCAGGCACAGACCTCTTTATTCTCAAATATTCTGCCCTCCCATCACTATCTTTCTTGGGTTCATTAGGACCAACTCCCCTTTTTCTATTAGTATGTGTTTAGAGTATGCAATGATTACATTTATCATGGAGAGTTGTACCTGTACATATCTTAATTATTTTATCCCTTTTATCCCTAATTATGTGAGTTACCAAAAGAGCCCTGTTGTATCAATTCATACAGAATTGTCATACTCTCAATACTAGTTATGAATTATTTTTAAAAAGAAAAGACAGAACCTCAAAAAATAAGAAGCTTATGTATTTCAAGTCAAAGTAATCAGCAGATTTGATGGGGAAGCAAAAAAACACTTAAAAAAAGAGTTTACTGCTACACTTCCATTCACTATTTCACCTTTTGCAACTATACATGATTTGAACTCTGATTCTTTATTACATGTGTACTCACTTCTTTCATATTTTCCAACTTGCTGTGTCTCTGCACTGTTTTAATTTCATCAGCTTTATGTTTTAATTATCTATTTTTCTCTTTAGAAAAGAGAATTTTTCGCAGCTGGGGATTTAGCTCAGCAGTGTCACACCTACCTGGCAAGCTCAAGGTCCTGAGTTCAATTCCAGATACCTTCTCTCAAAAAAGAAAAGAGAATTTTTCAACTCACGGTATGAGGTGTATTCACCAAAATCAGGTAAAGACAGTACCAGAAAGCTCTATAAGAAACCAAGCCAATGGATAAATACAGATTTTTAAGTAATAAAATAACAACAGAAAGAATTTAAAATTTAAGCAATATGAAAAGACTAGAAATACCTAAGTATGAAAAAAATATTCAATAAAATGTAGAACCCATTCATAATATTAGACAAGATTGGGCATATTCAGGGCGGTATAGCCATAGACCAGTCATGATATTGGTAACAGACTCATAACCCAGAAAAGTGTATCTATAAGAAATTATGGCCAACTTCATTCTCAACTATAAAATATCAGAATTCCCTTTAAATAAGACTCTCACCACTTTCACTGAACTTTTGTCTGTTGAATAAAAATTAATACAATATATTCACAATTTTAAGACATAAACCAAACTAACTTCATTTACAGGTATTATTGTCTACACAGAAAACAGATGAATTTATAAAAAACAAAATTGATGAGATTCAAATGATAATTAAATGCATCAATTGTGTTTCTATACTTGAGAAACAAATAATATAAAAATAATGTAACGAAAGTGCAAATAGTTAAAATACAAACAAAATTAAGCTATTTAAAAACAAATGTAAGAGAAGATATGTAAGATCTATGTAAATAAATCTAAAAAACTTTATTTAAATACTGAAAGAAGTCCTAAATTAAAGGAGACAGATTATTTATACAAAGAGATAAAATGGTAAAGATGACAGTTCTACTTAAATTAATCCCTATAAATTCTTTCAGGGAAGTTGACAGCTATTTATACATTATTATCAAAATACAAATAATAAACAATATCCAGAACACTACTGAAGAATAATAAGATGAGAAGATTTTTTACATCAGTTATTAAGGCTCATTATATAAATATAGTACTATCTCAGTTTGAAAAAAAGCAAACGGTAATGAATACAGAGCTATGTAAATATAAAACCACACATAAGTGCAATAATAAATGTCAGAAATGGCAATGCAGGTCACTGAGAGAAAGTTATTAGCACAATAAGTAGTACTGAGACAAATATCTAGGCTTTTAAAAAATTAAACTAAATTTCCTTCTTTAAATCAAACACAAATTCAATCCCACACAGATTAAAGGCTTACATGTACAAGTCAAAACTATAATACTTTAGATGAAAATATAGGAAAATGTCTTTATGATTTCAGGATAAAGCAGCATTTCTTAAACAAAATACGATACACACCAATTTAAGTGAAAATACCGAGATGCTTAACTATATTAAAATAACTTCATTTTTTCAAAAGCCATCATAATTAAATGAAAAAGAAAAAACCCACAAACAATATATTTACAGCACTCACAGCTCACGGCTCACAGCTTAGCTGATCTCTAACCTCATTTCCTCCTTTTGGAAATGGGCACATCTTTCCAATTTTCTTTGCAATTTACTTACTATGTGGATAAATACTTAAATAATGACATGCCAGCATTTACATGTGCCATTTCTAATCCTTATTTATAAGACCTTCTCTAAGCTCTTTTCTTCTTCTTTCTGGGTGAAGTAGAGATGACCCAAGGACAACATAGCGAACCATATAATAGATCCAAAGATGAAAGTAGTCTAAATCTCCAAATTACTGCTTGAAAAATGAAAGTCCAACCAATAACTGGATTGTCATACAAATAAATTATTTTAAGGTGCAGACATATGAAGATTATATATTAGAGAAGCTGACATCTTAAATAATGTAACTGAAACAAAAATCCAAAATAAAAAATTTCAATGAGGAGCAGCCCAGCTGGCCCGATGAGCTGCCATCAGCCACTTCATGTGCCTCGCATGAGAGGAAGACAGCAGCTAGCACACCTACCCCAGCACCACCAGGCACTTCGCACTCTCAGCATGGGAGAAGAGGAAAGCAGCTGAACTACCAACTCTTAACCAACACTGCACCTTAGTTCTCCTCACCATAGGATGGCAAAGGTGACAGCCAAAAGACCAACTTGATTGAGGATGAGACCAACTCCCTGGAGGAGTTTCACTCCAGGCCAGAGATGTTACACTAATGTAGAGTCCAAGCACAGCGTGCACAAGAGGTGCGGGGGGGAGAGAGAGAGACAGAGAGGTAGCAAGGTTGACAGCTAGACAATGATCCCTCAAGATTCTCCTGAGATGCTCAAGTTCATGCCAGGGAAATCACAGGGCCTGGAATTCTGTGGTGGGAGACCAGGTTTGCTGGGTGTAACCTTCAGAGGGGGTGGGAAGGAGGTGGCATTTAGTCCAGCAGTTTGCTTCAGCTCTTGCACTGCTCCTTATATCCAGCGGTAGCCAGTGATCTGATTTACTGTAGGTCAATATTTGGATTGTCCAAGTGTCTATACTAAAATCATAGATCTTTTTGCTTTAGTTAAGGGTGGTTCAAGACTAGCTCTTAGGGATTGTAAGAATCCAGTTTATATTTGATGCTATTTTTGTTGCTGACTTTACTACTATAGCCAAGTTGACATAGTTATTGCTGTTGACTGGTTTTCTTTGAAAGGCAATATCTGCACTTCCTGGGGGTCATAAACAATACTGTGGCCCATTACCAAAGAATGAGGCACAGGGCAAGGCAAGATGCAACCTCCCCTCTGAGGACACAGGGTCCTGGGACAGAAGCAAGTTCAACAGTCAGCCATGCCCAAAGGATATCTCTGTAACAAAGCTACCCACTATAATCAAACAGCAAACCTCGGAACAAACAAACAAACAAAAATTGAACAAGAAGACAAGGCAACAAAACGCCTCCCAAAACTCCCAACTCCCTGAAAGTTGATCCAGAGAAAATAAAGAGGAAAAAATCATAAGCCACACAGCAGAAATGTCTGAAAGGGTATCAGTGGAGGTAGCAAAACAGTTCAATAAGGTGCTTGGAAAATTCAAGGAAGATATAAATAAATAGATAATGAACCAAAGGAAATAAATGGTCAGTGAGTCTACAAAAGACACTAATAAAAATCTAGTGGAGCTAAAAAAAAATAGAAGTATAAAACATGAATGACCAGCATAAAAAAGTATGAGATTCCATAAAAAACTTCTAAACAGATATCCAAGAGATTAAAAATATGAATGAAAGTATAGCAGCAGAAATGAGCAATGTGAGGACAGAGTGTCAGATCGAGAAGACAGGGCTGTGGTTAGTGACCAATTTGTGACAGATACCTTAAAAAACCACAAGAGAACATGAAAAATGGATCCAATAGCTGCTGGATGACTCAAAGAAAATTAACATAAAAGAAATTGGAATTAGTGAAATATCAGAAGACAGCACGAAGGGGAAAAAAAAAACCTGTTAATAAAAATACTGGCAGAAAACATTCCAAATGTGGAAAAAGTATTTAACATACACATAAATGAGGCTTATGGAACCCCAAAAGCCATGAATAGAAAAAAAACAACTTCACATCACATCATTATTAAAATTCCAGCCAGGGATTTAGCTCAGTGGTTCTGCTGCCTGCCTTGCAAGCACAAGATCTTGAGTTCAATGCCCAGTACCAAAATAATAATACTAGTACTAATAATAATTAAAATTCCAGAAATCTAACAAAAGAACAGAATTTTAAAAGCTGTTAGCAAAAAGCAATGGATCAACTATAAAGGAATCAACTATTTGAGCAGAATGCTCAGCACAAACATTAAAGGCAAGGAGAACTTGGAATGAAGTGTTTCAGTCCCTAAAAGAAAACAATATCCACCCCAGAACAATATATCTTGCTAAATTATCTTAAAATTTTGATGGATAAATAAGTTATTACCACAGAAAAGAGCACTTAAAAATATTGATGAAAACAAAACTAACACTCCAAAAACTTCTCATGGGTATTCCAGAAAAAGACAACAAAGCTAAGAATACCAAAAGGTATAATAGAATGAATGCACCAGGAAAGGGTAGCAACTAAGTAGATGGAAAAAAAAGAAAAACAGTAGCAGGAACATAACATAATAATAGGAATAAGTCAATACCTATCAGTTATAACTACCATTGTGAACAGTCTCAATTTTGCCAATCAGAAGACACAAATTAGAAGACTGGATAGGAAAACAAAATCCAATGGTATGCTATATGTAAGAAACACATTTAACACAAAAAGAAATACATATACTGAATATTAAAAGACAGAAAACAATATTCCATGCAGTGGGAACCTAAAAGCAAAGAAGAATAGCAATCCTATTTTAAAATTGTTTTTATTAGGGCCAGGGATTTAGCTCAGTGGTGCCGCCACCTGCCCCGCAAGCACAAGGTCCTGAGTTTGATCCCTGGTTCCAAAAACAAACAAACCAAAAAAAAAAAAAAAGATTTTTATTAGCCAAAGCTAATCAAAAGAAGCAAAAAAGGACAAAACATATTGATAAACAGAACTATTCAAAAGGATGAGAAAACAATTATAAACATATATGCACGAAACTACAGTGTACCCAACTTCATAAAACAACACTAATGGATATAAAACAGATAAACATCGATGCAATTACAGTGGGAGTCCTCAGTAACCCACTATCACATAAAAACAGATCAACTAAACAAAAAAATCAACAAAGAAACATCAGAGTTGAACCAAACTTTTAAACAAGTGGATTTAATATATACAGTGCTTCACCCAACAACAGAATACACATTCTTTTTGGCAGCACATGGTACTTTCTCCAAAAAAACCCACATAGTAGATAATAAAGTACACTTAAGTAAATGCAAAAGAACTGAAATTTTACCATGTGTATTAACAGATCACAGTGCAATGAAACTAGAAATCAATGGCAAAAGAAATCACAAAAACTAGATAAATGCATGAAAATTAAAAAACACACTCTTGACTAATCAGTGAGACACAGAAGAAATCAGGGAAGAAATAAGACAGTCATTTGAATTAAATGATAATGTCAGTAGAACACCAGAAATTACAGAATACAATGAAAACAGTCTTGTAAGAGAAACTTATAGCTGTGAATACCCACATCAGAAAAACTGAATGGGGCCAAACAAATAAACTAATGATGTACCTCAAGGTCCTAGAAAAACAAGAACAATCCAAATCCAGAGCTTATACAAAGAAGGAAATTATAAATATCTGAACAGAAATCAATAAAATGGACACTAAAAAAGTCAATGAATTGAAGAGCTGGTTCTTTGAATAAACTAAATACACAAATGCTTATGAAATCTTAACAAAACAGAAAACACACAAATCAATGCAATTAGAAATGAAAGAGATGAAATCACAATGGATATCACCAAAATTCAGCAAATTATTAGCAACTCCTTCCCAAACCTGTACATCAGAAAATTGTAGAACTTAGAAGAAATTGAGAGATATCTAGATACATATGAATTACCAAAACTGAACCAAGAAGACTTAAAAATCTTGGATAATCCAGTAACATGTAATCAAACTGAAGTGTTAATAAAAACCTACCAATTAAGAAAAGAGCAGGACCTGATGGATTCACTACTGAATTCTACAAGATCTACAGGGAAGATCTAACACCAATACACCTCAAATTCTTTAATGAAATCTAGAGCTAAATAGTTCTCCCCAAATCATTCTTGGATATTGACACAATCCTGATTCCAAAACCAGAGAAGGATCTAGGCAAAAAAAGAGAAGTACAAACCAATCTCTAATGAACACAGATATAAAAATCCTTAACAATTCTTAACAGGCAAACAGAATGCAACAAATCTTCAAAAGATCATACAACATGACCAAACAGGCTTCATCCCAGAGACACAAAGATGGTTCAACATATGCAAATTAATATGTTATTTATCACAAAAACAGAGGCAAGAACAAAAATCACATGATCACCTCAACAGATGTAAAGCCTCTGAAAAAACCCAACATCCATTTATGATAAAAAAAAAAACTCGGAGACAGCCAGGAATGATGGTGTATGCCTATAATCTCAGCACCTCAGAGGCTGAGGCAGGAGGATTGAGTTCAAGGCCAGCCTGGCAGCCTGGATTACATAGTGAGCTCAAGGACAGCCTAAACTACATAGTGAAATCCTGTCCCAAAACAAAACAAAACCACCCGAAGAAAATAGGTATAAAAAGTCCTTATCTCAATCTGATAAAAGCCATTCATGACCAACCTACTGGCAATATCATATTAAATGGGGAATAACTGAAGTCTTTCACTTGAAAATAAAGAACAAGTCAAAGATGTCCACTGTCATCACTCTGATACAACACAGTCTTGAATCATTAACCAGGTCAATCAGGCAAGAGAATAAAATAAGATGGGATATGTATACAAAAGGATGAAGACTAAGTATCATCATTTGCAGATGGCAAGGTCCTCTATAAGACCCAAAATATTCCATCAAAAGCCTTTTAGAATTAATAACCATATTCAGCACTGAGAATGAAATTAGGAAAACAATATCATTCATAATAGCATCAACAGAAATTAAATACTTAGGAACTAACCTAACCAAGGTAGTCAAAGACCTCTACAATGAAAAGTACATCAATCTGAAAAAGGAAATTGAGGACATAAGAAAATGGAAAGATATAACCTGTTCTTGAAGAGGCAGAACCAATATAATCAAAATGGCTATACTTCCAAAATTAATGTATAGATTTAATGCAATCCCAATCAAAATACCAACAGCAATTTCTCACATTCACCAAGAAAACAATCAAAATTCATATGGAATCAGAAAAGACCTAGATAGCAAACACTATTCTAGGTAACAAAAGCAAAGCAGATTTAATCCCAGACTTGAGCCCAGATTTAAAGTTATACTACAAAGCTAGAACACCCAAAATAAAAGACTCAATCAAAAATTAGGCAACCAAAATAAACAGATACTTGTTAAAAGAAGTACAAATGCCTAGCAAGGCATAAAAAATTTTGAACATCACTGGCCATTACAGAAATGCATCAAAACTACACTGAGAGAAAAAAAAAAAAACTATACTGAGATACCATCTTACTCCAGAAAGAATGGCTATCATCAAGAAGTCAAATAATATCAAATGCTGGTGAAGATGTGGAGGAAAAGGAACCCTTTTATACTGTTAGAGGGAAAGTAAACCAGTACATTCATTATAGAAATCAGTGAGGAGATCCTTCAATAAGCTAAAAATAGAAATTCCATTTGACCATCTATTCCCCTCCTAGGTCTCTTCCCCAAAGTGTTAAAATCTTCATATTATAGGGATGCATGAATACCTATGTTTACAGCAGCACAATTTATAATAGCTAAATCTCAGAAAGAGCATATATGTCCATCACAGATGAATAGATAAAGAAAATGTGCTATGTATACACAATGTAGTACTAGTCTGCCATAAAGGAAGATTAACATGAGCCAGTCACAGGCAAATGGATGCAACTTGAGAACATGTTAAGTGAAATGAGCCAAACGTACAGCTTAGGGATTAACCTAACTTTGATCACATAGAGAAATATAGAGAGATATAGATATATAGATATAGATAATATACACATACATAGAGACAGAGAACAAAATAGAAGATAGAAGTAGGGATATCTTTTTCAAGTGGATTAGGGAACACGAAATAGGGAAAGGGAAGGGAAAAGGGATGAAAAAAAAGAACTGAAGAGTAAAAATGAGAATGAAAATAGAGCTTTTGCAAATGGGAAGGCAACCAAGAATTGGAGGGAGCAGAGAGGGAGGAGAGAGGTAGGAGACAGAAAAAAAAAGAAGAATATATATATACCAAATGTCAATGATAAATGTAATCATTATATACTTCAAACATGTACTTATAAATAAAATTTTTAAATTTTAATGAAAAGAAAAACATCTTAATGGAAAAATGGGTACAAGACAAAGGTGTTTCATATGACATAAATATAAGATGCCCAAGCATATTAGAAATCAAGGAAAAACAAAACCTTAATAAGATATTATTTTATGTCTTTTAAGAATGCTCCAGGAGTTGGGGATAGAGCTGAGTCATAGAATGCACGGTTATTCATGAGGCTGAGAGGTTGGGTTTTAATCCTCAGTGCTACAAAAAGAAGAAGAGAAAAAAAGGTGGGAAACGGGGAGGGAGAAAGAGAGGGAAGGGAGGTGGGTGGAAGGAAGGGAGGGAGGGAGGGAAGAGGTGTAGTGATAGATGCCTGTGGTCCCAGCACTTGGGAGGCTGAGGCAGGAAGATCTTTGCAAGTTTGAGGACAGACTGGGCCATGCAGTGAGTCCAGGACAGCCTGAACAACACAGCAAGACCTTCTCTCAAAAAACCAAGGGGGAAAAATGGAAAGGAAGAAAGGGAAGGAAGGAGAGAGGAGAAGCAGGATAGGGAGGAGAAAAGATGCATCTGAGAAATCTATAACTTGAGAAAGCCACTCTTAAAACAATTTGGCATTTTCTTATTAGCCTGGGCATTTGCATACCTATGACAGGGATTTCATCCATAGTTACAAATCTTAAAGTCTAGTATATGTATATCAAGCGATATATAGTAAAAGTTCATGCTAGTCCAGTACAAAAAAATTGCTATCGCTAAAACAACAAAAAAACACAGAGTTCATTTTCAAAATGAACAGATAAATGGTGTTCGTCCATTCAGACTGCTCTAACAAAATACCATAAATGTCTTACAAACAAGAAAAAATTTTACCTCACAGTTCAGCAGACGGGGGAATTCAAAATGACAGCAGTAGCAAATTCGGCATGTGGTGAGGGGATGCTTTCTGGCTCAGAGATGGTACTTTCTTGTTGTAACATCACATGGGAGGAAAGAGTTCTCTCTCAGGCTCTGTTGCAAGGGCACTAATTCCATAAAAGAAGAGCCTTCCTGTTATCCCACCAAAAACTGCCCGAATGTCCCACCTCTAAACACTCTCACATTTGGCAGTAAGCTTCAGCATATGAATATGAGTAAGGGGCTTTTAGTTACTTTTCTTGTTGCTAAGACAAAATACCCAATGCCCAAAGTTAAAAGAATAAAGGTTTATTTGGCTCACAGTTGGCAGAGGTTTTGGTTCACAGTTGGCTGGCTCCAAGGCAAGGTGGCATGACAGAGGGGCATCACAGAGGAGAAAGAGTTCATGGCAGGCAGAAGGCAGCAAACCAGCAAAGTAGCAAGCAGCAAGCTACAAAGGACAAGCAGTGACCCTCCTTCTGTCCCTTATATCTTATCCAGGCTACCCACCCTTAAAGTGGGTAGCACTCTCACCCAGGGTAAAGCAGCCTTAATCCAACTATTGAACCATGAATCAATCCCAGCATCACACCCTTGATCCCAGCATCACACACCCTAGATCCAGCCACCTCCAAAAAGCCCCACCTATGACTGCATGAGGCTTTGAGGGATATGTAGATATAAGCCATAACAGGCAAATAAACATATCCAGACTTCAGCATAAATGAACTGCTTATTTATTCATACAATAGGTGGCTGTACAGGAGGGAAAAGAATTACAGCAACTCGTTATCTTTCAAAATAAAGTTGAATCGAGCCAGGGATGTAGCTCAGCAGGACCATGCCTGCCTGGGCAAGGTCCTGAGTTCAATCCTCGGTACTGAGGAAAAAAAAAAAAATAAGGCTGAATAGAAACAGAAACTTAGTCACACAGCAAGAGATCTATAGATGTTGATATTTTTAAGGCTTAAATAAAAGCAACACTAAACAAAATGTTATTAAAGAAAATAGTTTTAGGGCCGGGGATTTAGCTCAGTGGTTTTGCCGCCTGCTGCGCAAGCCCAAGGACCCACATTCGACCCCTGGTACCAAAAAAAAAAAGTTTTAATAGGTAGAAATTAATAAACAAAATATCCAAGAGAGTAATTATCTGTATAGAAAAGAAGTAAAACAGGATAAGGAGGAAAACATAGGTAGCATCAAGAGCACTGGTGATAGTTGCCAGTGGATACATAGATATTATATTTATTCTTTTGTAGATTTCAAGTATTTTGTATTATAAATTTTTGAAATGACAATGAAAACATAAAGAAAACACAAACTCTCCAACTTTGGAAAGAAGGGAACAAAAATTATTTGTGTACAGAAATAAGACTTAAAATTCACAACTCTAATCTTGTGATCCTTACTTAGCCACATAGAGTGTATCTCACTTACAGGTAAATGTAGTAAATCTAAGTCTTAGGTTTTTGTCTGGTTCTCTACTGGAAAATATGCCTCCAAAGAAATAAACTGAGAACCTCTCCATGAAAAAAATAAGCAATCACTTTGAGATAAGAATAGGTGGTCATTCAAAATTCAGCTAGTTAAGAGAAGGGTGCTAAGAAATCAAACGTTACATCTTTTAGTCCCATATGAACCAATTAGCTCTGCCCTTTTCTATGGGACACTGGCAGCTCACAAATAATTCAGATTATAAGTTAAGATCAGAAAAACATAGGGAAAATCATCACCAACACAGTAAAAAGAAACCTCAAATTTACTTACACAACATAATGTCTTCTCTATATACTAATATTATGACCCAACATTTCTCTATATGACCACAAGAATTGTCTTATGTAATCTTCATAAAACTCAAATTAGATAGCAACTATTAGAATACATATTTTATAAATGATAAAACTGAGTTGACTTAGAGAAACAAGGTAACTTGCCCAAATTTACATGGGTGTGATTAAGTTTACAATCCAAATTCATGCATTCTGACCGCAGAATTTGTTTTTAATCCATTATCCTATAAATGTATCTCCTACAAATCTTGCATCCAAAGTCCCACTACAAGCATTTGAAAAAGAAAATTTATTATGGATCAAATAATAGAAGACTAAAATCTTCCCATTACTTCCTCTCAACCATATAGTCCATTGCCACTTAGTCTCTTTTTAATAATTTTTTAATTGACTCATAGTAATTGCACATATTTAAGGGGCACAGTATGAAATTTTAATATATGTATACAATGTATCATGATGAGATCAGGGTGACTGGCTGTTGTAGTTTCAACCTGGAATGCTCCCCAAAGGGTCATGTGTTGAATATTTGATCCCCAGCTGGCAGCACTATTGGGAAATGGTGGAAGCTTCAGGAATTGTGGTCTAGTTTGGGGAAGGTCACTAGGTGTTTGCCATTTACCCTGATTTATTCTCCTTTTCTTTTACCTCCTGGCTACCATAAGGTGGACAGGCCTCTCTACCACAGAATACACTTCCATGTCTTGCCTTGGAACAAAAGCAATGGAGCCACCTGCCATGAACTGAAACCCTCAACACTGTAAACCACAATAAATCATTCCTCCTTTAAACTATTCTTCTCAGGTATTTTGACACAGCAACAGAAAACTGATTAACAAACTCAAATACCTATCACCTCACACACTTATCATTTCTTTGTGTTGAAATATTTAAAGTTATCTCTTTTGAAATATTCAGTTTATTGTTGTAAGGCAGTTATCCAACTATACCATGGAACACTAGAAGTTATTCTTCTCTCCTAGTACATCCCTGTACCTGTTAGCCATCCTTTCCCTAACCTCCTCCCCAACTCTTCTCCAGACTGTTAACCAGCCTCTACTTTTCTGAGATCACTATTTTAGCTTCCACACTAAAATGAGAACATGTAGTATCAATCTTTCTTTACTTGGATGAATAATATTGCATTATGTATTTATACCATAGTTTATCCACTCACTCATAATTGGATGCTTAAGTTGATTGTATATTTTAACTATTGCGAGTACTGCTGCAATAAACACTGTTTTTTCAACAGTGTGTTCTGTATGAACACACTGTGAACGGTATGTCTGTTCAACATATTGATTTCATTTATTTCAGATGTATATCTAGAGTAGAAAGACTGAATCATATGGTATTCAATTCCTGGTATTTTCTGAAGAATCTCCATACCATTTACCATAATGGTTGTACTAAATTCCCGCTAACAGGTTAAGAGAGTTGTATCTCCATTCTTTCTAGTATTTTTGTCAGTTGTTTTTGTTTTTACAACAGTAATTCTAAGGTGAGATGATACCAATGTAGTTTTCATTTGCATTTCCCTGTTGATAAGTGAGTGGAGCATTTTTTTCATATACTTCTTGGTTATTTATATATCCTCTTTTGAGAAATGTCTATTCAGATCATTCATGCATTTTTAAAACATATTATTTGGTTTAATGCTGGTGAATTGTTTGAGTTCCTAATATATTCTGGAAATTAATTCCTTCTCAGATGAATAGTTTGCACATATTTTCTCAAATTCTTTAGACTGTCTATTCACTCTGTTGTGTCCACTGCTCTATAGTAGATTTTTAATCTGATGTAATTCCATTTGTCAATTTTTTATTTTGTTTCCTGTGCTTTTGGGGTCATATAAAAAAGTTTGCCAAGATCAATGTCCCTATACTTTTCCCCTACATTTTCTTATAGTACTTTCAGTTTCAAGTCTTACATTTAAATTTTTGATCCAACATGAGTCGAGTTTTGTTTATGGTGAGAGACAACAGTCCAGTTTCTTTTCTTTGCCCATGAATATCCAGTTTTCCTAGCACCATTTATTGAAGAGAATTTTCTTCCTCTAATGTAAGTTTTCCTGCCTTTATCAAAATAAGTTGACTATAAAGTTATAGGTCCACTTCTGGGTTGTCTAATCTGTTCCATCACCTGTGTATCTGTTTTTATGCCAAGATCATGCCAGAATCATGCTATTTTGTTGCTATAGCTTTGTACTGTTTTTGAGTCAGGTATTTTACTGCCTCTAGCTTTGTCTCCTCCACTCTACCTACCACTCCTTTTTGGGGCAGTAATCCAATCCAGAGCCTCCCACATCTAGGCAAAGGCTCTAACACTGAGCTACATCCGAAACCCACTTTTGTTCTTTTTGTTCAGGATCTTTAGGCTATTTGGGGTTTTTGTGATGCCATACAAATTTCAGAAGTGTTTTTACTAGTCCTGTGAAGAATGTCTTTAGAATTTTGGTAGGAAATGCATTTAATCTATAGATTCTTCTGGGTACCGTGGGCATTTAAAACAATATTAATTATTCCAATATATGAACACAGGGTGTCTTGACCTCTAATCTTTTTCCACTAATATTTTTCATCAGTTTATAATTTTCATAATAAATGTAATCCACTTCTTTGATTAAATTTATTCTTAGCTATATAATTTATTCTTTCTAGAGCTACAGCAAATGGATTGTTTTGTGATTTCTCAGCAAATTTTATCATTGGTTTATTAAAAGGCTGCTCATTTATTTTTGAATCTTTTTTCTTTTATTAATACATGTGAGTAGTACCTGATATTTACATTCCTTGTAAGAAGGTGGTACATGTGCATAACACATCTTAATTCCTTTTTGTCATCTACTTTCCACTCTTTCCTCCCCATCCACCCATCTCTTCATCCTCTTTTTTGTTTTGTTTTGTTTTTGTTTCGTACATGTTTGCAGTACATAATGTTTACATTTATACGTTGATTTTGTATCCTCCAACCCTGGTGAATTATTTTATCAGTTGTAATAGCTTTTTTCATGAATTCTTTAGGTTCTTCTCCTCATAAAAATTATGTTGTCTGCAAACCAGTACAATGTGACCTCCTTTTCTATTTGGATACACTTTATTTCTTTCTCTTACCTCATTGTTCTGGCCAAGACTTGCAATATTGTACTATATTGAACACAAGTGGTACAAGTGACTATCTTTGTCTTGTTCTTGATCTTAGCAGAAACAATATCTGCTTATCCTCACTTCATATGATGGTGGCTACAGGTTTGTTTTATACAACCTTTACTGAGTTGAGATACATTTCTTCTGTAGATAATTTTTAAGGGTTTTTTTAATGAAAGGATGTTGAATTTTATCAGATGCTTTTTCTACATCTATGGAGACAATCATCAGCAGAATGAACAATTAAGGATCATATGGTTTTTCATCCTTCATTCTGGTGATGCTCTGTACTACATTTACTGATTTGCTAATGCTGAACCATCATTGCAATACCAGGATAAATCCTGGGATTAAAAAAAAATACAGCTGGACTTAATTTGTTAGTACTTTGGTGAGAATTTTTACATTTATGTTCATCAAGTATACTGGTCTGCAGTTTTTTTATTTTTGTTTTTTGTGTCTTTCTCTGGTTTTAATATCAGGGTACTGTTAACTTAATATTAACATTTTATCTAACATTATTAACATTTAATCTAATATTAAATGTGAAAATTTTTCACAAGAGAAAATGTTCTCAGTTCAAATATTACTACTGAAGAATTAACAATCACCCAATTACCTGGGTGGGTTAATTCCAATTATGAATTAAATTAATAAATTGTAAAAATCTCAAGGACTGCTAAAAGTATGTTAAAAACATAAATTCATGGAAATCAAATATTTAAAAAAGATATTTAACCTGAAAGTTACCTTAAACATTGTCAAAAGCACTACTGAACATTTTCTAGATACCAAGACCCAGCCCTGATTTTTACTATATCATCAATCTTCACAAAATTCTATGACATAGATTTTATTAATATCAACATTTTTATGTATGAGAAATCTTCAGCTAAAAAGGGTAGGAAATTTATTCAAGTTTATTTACCATGGGAAATAGAAAGGTCAAATGACCTGACCATACTCAAATATTAAGGTAGAATTAGGACAAACAGGAAGTATACCATACCAAGCATTACGGTTAAGTACTTCATGAGATATAATGTTGGATATTCTTTCCATTACATCCTTCAGTTAACCCGAGTTCAATCCCCGGTACCAAAAAAAAAAAAAAAAAAGTACGATGATTTATTCATTTTCTCTTCATTAACAAATAATTCATCACAGTTACTATACAATTATCCCTAAACACCCATAGAGGATTCTTTCCTGGACTCTGCAAAATACCAACATCTGCAGATGCTCAAGTCCCTTACATAAAATAGCATAATACTTGTAGATACTCTATTCATATCATTCTATACATTTTAAATAATCTCTTAGCTACTTATAGTACCTAATAAAATGTGAGTTGTATAAAAAGTTGTATTGTTTAAGGAATAATCATAAAACAATCTGTACATGTTCAGTACAAATGCAATTTTTTTCAAATATATTTGATCTGTAATTGGTTGAATTTACAAATGCAAAACCTACAGATACAGACGGTCAACTATGCTTGATACACTCTGTATTTGTACTTGTATTTCTGTATGAATCCATATTGTATACAATATTCATGTCTACAAAGAGTATAAAAAGTAGTAAAATACAGTCACAATTTATATTTTAATATATGCAAATCTGATTAAATTTTAAGTCAATTGTAGGAGATAGGAAATATTTTTAGAAAATGTCTCTCACCTGGGCTGAGTGGTCTGACTCATCTTCTTGAGGTAAAGGACAGGGTGCTTCTTGCAAATTCCGAAGTTTTTCCTTTAATTCTGCATTTTCTTGTTCTCTTTGAATTAGCTGATCTTCAAGATTAGCAACACTTTGCCGGAGCATAGCTTCACTTGACTTTGTGGTTTCAAAGCAAATATGTAACTCATTGTAAAGCTATTTCAAAAAATCCAGATTACATTAATAATCAATAAGCTAGTGATGTGTATGTACACTCACACACACACACACAGAGAGAAACTATGTATAACAATGTACTCATCCTCTCACAGTATTTTAATAGTCTAAGAGAAAAATAAGATATAGACACAAGGAAAACTAAATGATACAGCCAAATATCAATATAAAACCAATGAATGTCACAAAGGTAATATGTATTACTGCCCAGTATAATACAGAAAAAAAGTACCAAATTTCTAAAGATGAAAATATTTTAAACTAGTTATATTAATCTCAATGGGATTTTTGAGAAAGAAATAACTTGAACTGAGCCATAACAATTTTATTGGAATAGACAGAAAGTCATTCTAAAGAGAGCAGAAATGTGAAAAAAATTTGTATTATGCTAAGAAAGAACACGAAGGAGCAAGAAGGTGTGTCAGCCTAACAATTTAATTTGAAAATTAAAACAGGAATATTTCATTGGGAATTCATTAAGATTGACTGATACAACTATGAAATATATAAGCATGAAATAAGTATTTTGGTTCAGTTTCAGAAGTTCCAGTTCTTGGTCATTTGACTCTGTTCCTTTGGACCTGTGATAAAGCATATGTCACGGCAGAAGTGTGTGAGGAAAGAAACTTTACTTCATAAATGTCAGAAAACAAAACAAAACAAAAAGAGACAGGAAGGGGCTGAGGTCCCAAGATCTCCCTCAAAAGAGTGCCCTTAATGACCTAACTTTCTTCTTTAGACCCCTACCTCCTAAAGGATCCCCACCTCCCAACAGAGCCACTGGCTGGCACCTGAGCCTTAATCACATAAAACTTTGGGGAATACTTTAGATCCAAATTGTAGCACATGTGTATCTTAACTTCTCCATAATTTTATACCCTACAAAATCATTTACCCACTCAGTTAAAAACTAAAAAATAAGTGGATCAGTATAATATTTAAATTAATATAGGAATATCCCTGTAAGGTTTTCAGATACTCTTACAATTCAAGTAAGCATCTAAGATTTTTAAACTGGATTATTCAAAGTAGTATAGTATGCAACTCCTCAAAATTCAATAATTCGGCATATATTGACCATGTGGTAGGCAGGTTCCCTTCAAACTCCACAATTCCCTGTGCTCTTATTTAATAATTTTAAAAAGATTCACCTACATTTACAAGCTAAGAGTGAATTATACACCATTAGTATGATGTTATTAACTTCTCTTCCCTAGATAAGGTAAGCAGATTTTTAGAGTGTGAGTGTGTGTTTGTGTGTGTGTGTTCAATGCATACTAATGAGTAGTAAAAGTCTGAACTAGTAACTAAGAGATGTTTATTGCAGCTTTATTTACAATAGTGAAAAATATGTTAAAAATGGTTCAACAAATCATATTACTATTTCTAAAATAGTTATATGCCTGTGTTTAATATAATGTTGAAGTGAAAGATACTATTACTGTGCTCAAAGGTATGTTAAAATGTGTTTCAAATGCTTCAAGGAAATACTCAAAATATTAACAATATTTGCCCTGGGATAGAGTATCTATTTATACATAGACTACCAAAGAAAACAATTGTAATGTTGACTAATTGCAGGCAAACTTATAAATAAATAGTCAAAAAAACCCACTTTCAAAAGCTGAAGATACTAATGAAAACCTTACGACCACCTGTAAGGATCTAAACCAACTTCAAAATTAATTTAGTACAATATAAATTACAATTTCAGAATGACAGTCAATTGAAATATCAATGAATTATTTCCTCTCCTCCCTGCAAAAGTATGTCTGAAGAATACATAAAAGGAAAATGGAATTCAATCTTGAGGAAAAGAGGATTTAAAAAAAAAAAACAGATTAAACATAGGAAAAGTCAAGTACCAGATGTCAGTTTGTTTTCTTTGCTTTTCTTCAGCCTCAATACTATTCATAAGCACAATAATTCCTATCACTTATACTGTCTCACTGATGTCTTATATTTTTGGAATAAATATCACCAATATTACCTGAATGTACAGTAGGCATCTCACACTCAATATGTTCAAAACTAAGCTACATCACCATTATTACTTTATCAAGGAGAACCCCACTCCTATTTTCTGTGGTACGACTAAACCTATAGTGTCCACACTGACCTACATCCGCACACATTTTAAAATTTTTTATTTTAAGACAGGATCTCCTTACGTCGCTAAGTTGTCCAGAATGGGCTCACCTAGGTTGTGACTCTAAACAGAAAAGAGAAGAGATCCTAAGACTGAGAATGGGACATATTAACACTAATAAGGCACAAGGACTAGGAAGAACTGCAAAGAAACAAGGAACAGCTCGAAACTGACAGAAATCATACAACTGCAGTGTACTAGAAGCCAGGAAAGGAAAAAAAAAGTATTTCAAGAGATAGTCATCAACAGCAACAAATGGGGGGGACAATTAAAATTACTAATGAAGTGCAAATTTTTGAAGCATTTTATCAGTGGAGCCTGGTTTAGCATGCTAATGTGAAACTCAAAACAAAAAGTGGAGCTACTCTGAAGTGGAGAGGATAGAGTACCCTCCTGCTGCTGGGTATCACTGGTATCCTTTGGGGAACATGAAGGGAATGCAGAAGACAGATTGAAAACCACTGTTCCAAAGCATTATCTAAAAACATGTGCTTAAAATTTACTTAATAAAGTTATTTGTTTTGTTTTAATTGTAGATGTAGACTTACATGATGCAGTTTTAGGAGAGGATTAAAAGAAAAAATTCAAAATTTATTGTACTAGTTAACTTCTTTAAGACACACCAGCCTTAACTATTAAATGGGAATCAGGTGGCTCTCATATGGATAGTCTATTTATAAAAAAATTCATTTATGTAAATGACTTAGAATAGTACACAAAATATATATAGAACTTAATAAAGGTATTTTTTTAAATCACAAGCTATAATTATTTCTGCTGATTCAGTTAGCATAACTAAACAGCTGGATAAGCCTTCTGGAGGGGCTCTTAAAGTAAAAGGACTACTGAAAAGAAACATCCAAAATAAAAAGAGAAAAATCCTTGTAAAATATTGATCCTAAATACCTCATTAGAATTCCCCTTTTGTGTTTGTTGAGATTTGTCAATAAAATAATGTATAATTTTTATAATGAAAGTTTGCTTGAGGTCTTAAATTAGAATCATACTTGATCAAATATTTTATCATATTAAAGGCTGAGTAGTTAGTTCTACTCCTCAAATCCTTTCTAGCTCTAGGGTTATACTCCAAGAATGCTTTTTAGCACATATAAAAGTTTCAGTTTCTAAGAAGATTAAGCTATGAGATAGATTTATATCTACATTTTAAATGACTCAGTTCAGATAATTATAAAGAAAACTCACAAAAATTAGATATTACCAAATTGAAGAATACTTCATTGTTAACTTGGAAGAAATTAAAGAAATGCTAAAATTCTACAAATTTGATTTTTACATATTTTCCTAAGTTTTTACATGTAAACCTATAATTCTATGACAAAATAAATGCATACTTTTTGATATGATACACTTTCAGCTGTGTGAACATCTTCCTGATTTTTCAGAACTTTCTGTGTGTCCATATTGAGAACCTGAAGCTGCCGGATCAGCTCTGCTTGCTGCGCTATGTGAGTGCTGTTCTGTTTGTAAAGATTCTGCAGCTCCTGCAATTCTTTCCTGTGCAAAGCAAGCAATAAACAGAGACTCGTATGAATAAAGATCATCTCAGTTAAATAATTGTGTTCATCTAAGGCTATAGATTGGCTTCCTATTTTTCATCCATTATATTTTACTGTAGGAAAACTTATTAATCGGAGAAATAATATAAATAATATATAAAATATTTAATATTTATCACATATACCTAGAAAGTATTGACAGAACTATGACTTTCAAAGGCAAATACTTATCAATTTTCTTTTATAACTTAATAGTAATAAAAACCCTGGAGATATAGATATAGATATAGATATATAGATATATATAGATATATATATAGTCACGGTACAACCTTCCTACTGAAATTTAGTTAACACGTCAGTTCCAAGAATTGGTAAGTACTGATGCCAACTACAGTTATCAGACAGTTTTGTAGGTCAGTCCTTCACTTTATATTATATAAAACTTTAAATATATTAAAAAGAATCCCAAAAGGCAGATTAAGTTTTCAAACCAAAGGCCCTTTAAAGCATCAGTGCTAATTCTAATTTGTAACCTCAGATGCCTAGGCTGGGGTTTTTCTGAATCCTCTAATCCAAAGTGAAGATGTTAAGGCAAAACAGAGCAAAGGAGAGCAACACAAGGGAAAACTAGTATTTGCAGGTAACCCACGGTAAACCTGGTAAGCAAGAGGACAAACGTACTCCTGACAGTAACAGTGGCACTAAGGATCAAAGAGAACCACATCTATAAGATAGCGGTTTTCAGATTCCTGTATAAATTAACCCTGTGTACATATCATACAAAACTGAAAAGTATTTTATGTGCTCAGTTTGAGGATAAAAATACTTAAAAAGATGTATTTTGTTTAAATATACTTTATAGTATTTTTATTTACCTATAGTTTCAAATTGGTGATACATTTACATAAAATCAATTTTAAAGGGAAAAGGAACTAAAGAAATATTTGTAAAGTTCTCAAAAATGCTGAAAATTAATACGAGAGAAACAATCTCTGCTTTTTAAAGGTTTAGGACATCAATATTCTCCAACTATAACCATAACCCTCACACCTATACATGTGCATAAATCATCTTTCTGTAACAATTCTAAAACAGAAACTTGTAGAAAATAACAGTATTAATATAGGCGAGGGAAAACAAAAGAACTTATAATGGCAAAATGCCTCCAGGAAATGTGTTACAATTGGAAAAGAGAGCCATGATAATGTATGCTGAGTATTGCCATTTTCCACACATAAAACTGAAAAACTTATCAAAGGATATAGGCAACAGCATGTCTACCAGAGAACAGTCAAGACATACAGTGGTACCTTGGTTCACAAACTTAATTCTTTCCACGAGTCTGGTGGCAAAATTTGATGCAGTTGCAAGAATAATAGTGGAACAAATTCTGCCACCAGAATCATGGAAAAAATTAAGTTCATAAACCAAGGTACCACTGTATGTCAGGCAGGAGACCTTAGTAAACATTGCATTTAGAAAGGGAACATGATGAAGCTAAAACTATCTTTAAATACAATGTAAAACAATAAATTTATCTATCTTCCAATATTGAAAGATATTTGTTATTTCTTAATAAGAGGGCCAAATATATTAAAGATCACATACTACAAAAACATATGTATCTCTAGTCATAGAAATACATTCATGAGTAGAAAGATGCTGATACTATTATGAGGTATTTGAGGACTAAAAATCAACTGAAGGAAGAGCATATTTTTATCTCCCATCTCATGCTATTTTCATGGCATACTTTCAGTAAGTAGAATGAAAGCATAATCTTACATTATTTTATTACATATATTTATTTTTCTCCATAAACTGCCCTGTGAAACATAGATGAAATGGTGTGTCCATAAATACAACAAGTATAACAAATGGAATTTGGATTAGCATCAAAGTAGGCAACAAATAAGTCTTACAAAACTCACATATCTGGATCACCAGTAAACACTGAATTTGTCTAGATCTCTCCTCATTTAAAAACAAATAAGGAAATATTCACTATGCTTAATCAGAGAAGTATATCACAGAGTAGGAACTACTGAAAAAAAAAAGCCTTACAAGAAGTATGAAAAAGAAGCTATCACACCCCTCTGAAAAATCAATAGAAAGCCCAGATCTGCCCTCTGTGAAGTCAAGGAGTTTTTCTTCAGTGCTATAAATAGGGGACCTAAGACAGTTCCTGTCCCCTATTAAAAATTTCTTATTGTACTGGATATATTTCAAGCATCTTTTCATACACAGCCTCACCTGGTTCATAAACTCTCAGTCCCTTCCTCTGCTTTAGCCTATGAACTGTTACTTCAACCTAGCAAATTTATACATCTCATGTATCACTTGAAGCCAACTAGCTGCATGCCTACAATAGTTGTTTCCTTGTCTAGTTCCAACCTGGAATTAAATGCTACAACACACAGCTCGGTATAAACAATGAACTTTGACTAGTGGAAGCCAAAACACAGAGTAGAAAAAAGCCAGATAAATTACATATCTTCTTCCATCCGAATGACTGCCACCAGCATGATTTTTCTATGCAGAATCGACCTGGGAGGCTAATTCAGTATGCCTACTATGTCTTCATAACCCTTCATGAAGCAGAGACCCATGATAATGCCTTACTTTGAATTACTTTTTATCCTTCTTTCCTTTCTTGCTCCCTTATTCAATTTTCAGAGGAAATCACACTCCTAATAAGTACTTAAAGTCCTTCACATAGGCTCTGTTTTCTCAGATATCTGAAAACAACTATTGAATGAATTAAATAAGAAGGATAACATAAAGAACAGTTTTAAACCAGGCGTGGTGGTGCACATGTGTAATCCTAGCACTCAGAGGATGAGACAGGTGGATCACCATGAGTTCAAAGCCAGTCGGGACTACATAGTGAGTTTAAGGTCAGCCTAAACAGCATAGTGAAATCCTGTCAAAAAAAAAAAAAAAAAACTAAACAAATAAATTTGTTCTATTAAATCAAACTTGAGAAGTTTCCCTACATATAGTTCAAATGGAAAAATCTGAGAAGAGGTGAAAGAGAAGTTACTGAGAATCAATACTGCTTCTTCCCACCTCAACATACAAGTTGTGTTCTTTAAAAAATACTGTATTGCTGCAAGATAAATCCAATGATCTTTTGGTTACCATGATGCCAGTGGATTGAGTGAGCCACAGATAAATGAGGACTGTTTGGAACAATTTAAAAAACGTCCTGATGGATTACAAAAAAATTTCCTTGCTTGTCCACGTTATGTATGGCTTTCTCCCATTTTAAAACTCAAACTGAAGCACCAGCCTTGAGACCACAATTTTAAGTGAAATAAATCAGACCCACAAGATTAACTATCACATGATTTCCCTTTTATGAGAAACAAAAATTATAAATAAAGAATGAAATAAAACATAGATAACAGGAATCGGGGAGGTAGACCTTTCTCAAATGAGAAGGAGATCAAGAGATTCAGAGGCATGAGGGAGAGGAGGGAAAGGGGAAGACAAAAGGAATTCAGATGTGTTATGTACATGTACCAACTCCAGAAAAGAAATGCAAACATGTACTGCAAACATACTACCAATAACAAAAAAATCCTGGAGCACCAGACTAGGTAGGGAATATGCTATTTCCATAGCAGAGGGTGAAAAGGAAAGGCAAACTAACCAATTACTCCTTTAAAATGGTTGCAAAGACACAGCACATGTCTCTGACTTTTGTTCTGGTTAAAATAAGTGCTATGGCTAAATTTGATGCCAATGGGGGAGAGAGCATACACTAACACTAGGTAAAGACAGGTCCATAGGCTGAACCAAACCAAAGAGTATATGAAGGATACATTAAGAGTAAAAAGTTTAAAGGGAAGAAGGGAAAGGAAAAATTATAAGAAAAGGAAAATAGGAAACAAAGTCTTTGTAAATACTGAAGGGTGGAGGGGGTGAAGGGAGCACAGGGAATGGGGAAAAAATAAGAACCAAGATAAATCATGTACAGGTACAAGTACCCAAAGATAAATGTAAACATACTGTATACTTAAAATTTACCAATAAAAGAATTTAAGCAAATAAATACATACATACATACATACATACATACATAAATAAAACAAGACTGGGGAAAAAAAAGAGTAAAAAGTTTATGCTATATACATTCAATGCAATCCCAACTGAAATTCAAGCACCATATTTCATGGACCTTGAGAAAACAATCCAAAAATTCATTTGGAACAAGAAGAGGCCTAGAATAGCAAAGGAAATTCTAAGCAACAGAGACATGGCAGGAGGTATCACAATCCCCAACTTGAAACTATACGACAAAGCCACTGTGATAAAAACAGCATGGTACTGGCAAAGAAACGGACCTGAGGACCAGTGGAACAGATTAGAAGATGCAGAAACAATTCCAGACACACTCAGCCACATCATCTTTGACAAAGGAGTCAAACACCCTCACTGGAGGAAAGATATTCTCTTTAATAAATGGTGCTGGAATAATTGGGTTTCAACTTGTCAAAGATTAAAACTACACCTATATCTCTCACCGTGCACTAAAATAAAATTGAAATGGATTAAAGATCTAAATACTAAAACAGAAACATGAAAGTGGCTGGAACAGAGGTAAGGTAGAACTCTTGAAGACACTGGTGTAGGAAAAGATTTTATGAACAAAACCTAAGTTGGCTGTGAACTAGCAAAAACAATCAATAAGTGGGATCTCTTCTTATTAAAACCTTCTGCACAGCAAGAGAAACCACCAACAGTGTGAAGAGACAACCCACAATGTGGGAAAAAATTTTCACCAGCTGTCCCTCAGACAAAGGACTACTATCTAGAATATATAAAGAACTTAAAAAAATCAGACCTCCCAAATTTAAAGGCCCAATCCAAAAATGGGCATCTGAAATGAACAGACATTTCTCAGACAAAGAAGTAGAAATAGCAAATAAACACACAAAAAATGTTCAACATCACTGGTCATTCGAGAGATGCAAATGAACACAACACTGAGATTCCACCTCATTCCAGAAAGAATGGCTGCTATCAAGAAATCAACCAATAATAAATGCTGGCAGGGCTGTGGAGAAAGAGGAACACTGCTCCACTGCTGGTGGAAGTGTAGACTGGTGCAACCACTGTGGAAATCAGTATGGAGATACCTCAAAGAACTAGGACTGGAAGTCTCACTTGACTGGGGTCAAATCCAGTCCCATCAACTGGAGACTGGATAAAGAAAATGTAGGGGTTTTTTTATAAAATGGAGTACTACTCAGCCATAAAGAATGAGAAATTAGAGACATTTATAGCTAAATGGATGCACACTGAGGCCATACTCTTAATCACTTAAGAGTGATTAATAGTGATAAACAGGACACATATGTGTCAATATCAAATAGTTTCTCTAGTGTGAGAAACTGAAAGTGTAAATAAGGAGTAAAAGGTATAACAGATAATGTGAAATAGGAAGAAAAGTTTCAAAGGTACATTTTAGGTAAACATTATGATCACATTCATCATTGGGATTTTGTACCTGTACATGATATATCTTGGTTCTTATTTTTTTCCATTCCCATGGCCTCCCTTCTACCTCTCCACTTCTCATTATTTACAAAAACTTTGTTTCAATTTTTTTTTCATTTTTTTCTTTCCCTTCCCCCATTCCCCCTCCCTAGTTCCTCATCCCCTTTGAACTTTTTCTTCCTATTTCACATATCTATTACACATTTTGGTCCTCATTTACACTTTCAGTTTCTCACACCAGAGAAACTATTCAGTATTTACACATGTGTGCCCTATTTATTTCACTTAAGAGTATGGCCTCAAGCTGCATCCATTTAGCTGTAAATGTCTCTAGTTTATCATTCTTTATGGCTGAGTAGCACTCCATCGTGTAAAAAAAAAAAAAAGAAAGAAACAGGCCTCAAAACCACACTTCCAGATCACCTAAGGCAACCCCAAAGAGAAATGAGATGGAACAATCTGATACTCAATCACCTGGACTCTCTCAACTGGCAACAAAAGAGGATCTGGGAAAAATGAAATCAGAAATAATTTCTCACATAACAGAAGAGATTGTGCCCATAGTACAAGAGATGATTAATAAATCCAGAGTGGACACAGATAAAAAGATAGAGGAGTGGAGGAATATGATGGAATCCCAACACAGGAAACAAATGGAATCCATAAAACAGATGAAAACAGATTTCCAGGAGATTAAAAACTCCATTGAGAGTTTACGCAGCAGAATGAGCCCATGTGAGGACAGAATTCCAGACACAGAAAATAAGATTGCAATTAGTGACCAGGAAAAGAAAAATTGCTTCAAAATAGTAAGGGATGATGAGAAATCAGTCCAGCCACTGCTAGATAATGCAAAGAAGAATAACATAAGACTGATTGGAGTCAATGAAGAAACACAAGAGAGTGCAGATGACATAAAAAAACTCTTCACAGAAGTAATGGCAGAAAACTTCCCAAGCAGGGGAAAAGAACTTAACATACAGATAAGGGAGGCATATAGGACTCCAACTAGCCTTGATCAAAAAATTCTACACATAGGCATATAATAGTTAAGATTCCAGAAACTAACAGAAGAACAAAATTCTACAAGCAGTGAGAGAAAAGAAATAAATCACATACAAAGGAAAGCCCATCAGAATCACAGCAGACTTCTCAACGCAAACCCTCGAGGCAAGAAGAGCTTGGAGTAACGTATTTTAAGCACTAAAGGAAAACAGCCTCCAACTCAGATTGATGTACCCTGCAAAACTATTTTTCAAAATTGATGGAGAAATAAGACACTTTCATGACAAAAAGGATATTAGGAACTTCATGAATACCAAACCAGCACTCCAAACAATTTTAGACAATATCCTAGGATCACAACCCCAGGAAGCCCAGCAGAATGAATCCACTGGGCACGACAAGAAATTAAATACAAAGGGGGAAAATCTAACCAAAGTTATGACAATGATAAGTCAATATGTATCAGTTATAACCATCAATGTTAATGGTCTCAATTCACTAATCAAAAGAAATAGACTAGCAGAATGGGTCAAGAAGCAAGATCCAACAATATGCTGCCTATAAGAAACATACTTAATTTAAAAAGAAACTCAGAGACTAAAAGCGAAAGGTCGGAAAACAACACTCCATGCAGCAGGAACCCCCCCCAAAAAAACAGGAATAGCTATCCTCTTTGCAGATCAAGTGGATTTCAAAATCTGAAACACTTCTGGGTCCCAAGAATTTCAGATAAGGGACAGTCAACCTGTATGTACAAATCTATTGTGAGCATCTGTTTTCATTTCTCTTAAGTAAAAATTTAAGAACAGAACTGTTGCTTCTTAACAGTAATACAAGAAATTTCTATATTGTTTTCCAAAATGGTTTTATCATTTTACATTCACATTAGCAGTATTAGAAAGTTCTAACTGGTTCACACCTAAGCTGACATTTGTTCTTTCAAAACCTTTAACTTAATTTCCCTAATGTGTATATAATACGATCTTGTTACTGTACTGATTAGTATTTTTCTGATTCTAGTGTTGCACACCTTTCTTTGTGCTGCAATGGCTATTTATCATCTTCTTTTGTCTACTTTTTAATTGGGTTGTCTATTAATGAGCTGTAAGAGTTCTTTATATATGCTGGTCATAGGTTGTATGTATTATAAATATGTTCTGGTTAAGGACTACTTTTCATTTTCTTAACGATGTCTTTTAAAGTTCTAACTTTTGATGGAATCTCATTTATCAATTTTTTTTCTTTTATACATCATATTTTTTGTATCCTAGTTAATTCCTGCCTTCACTAAATTTGTGAACACTTTCCCTTATAATTTCTTCTTAAAGTTTTATAGTTTTAGTCTTTCATGTTTAGGTTCATTGATCTTTTCAAGTTATTTTTGTGTATGGAAATAAAGGGTTGAGGTTAATCTTTTACACACGGATACCAGGTGTTCTAGTACCATTTGTTGAAAACATTATCTTTTCCTCTGCTCTTGAGTTGAGTTTATGTTCCATAAAATGTTAATGTTAAATAATCTTTCAAAAATCAGTGACCATATTCCACTATTTCAAATAGTTTGGTTCTATTTCTAGATTCTCTGTTTTATTCCAATGTTCTATATGTCTTTCCTTATGCCAACATTGCCTTGATTACTGTAGCTTTAGAAGAAGTCTTAAAATTAGGTAATAAATGTCTTCCAAGACTATTTTTTTTTTCCTTTGTACTTTTCCAGGTCCCTTCTACTCCTACAGAAATTTAAATTTCAATATCCAATTCTTCATTTATAGCAAGTTTACATAAATTTGAATTTTTATATATACCTTGTGTTTTCTAATCCTGTTAAATTCAAATACAAGTTCTAGGGGCTCCTAGAGATTTCTTAGTATTTTCCCTGTAGATGATCATTTCATCTATATATAAACATTTTACTTCTACCTTGCCAATCCTATCCTCATTGTGTCATTTTATTGCCAGACTATTTTGGTTTGGGCCTAGGTTTCAAAGTTTAATGGACAGATGAAGAGGAGGCATATGTGCCCTTGTTGCCCACCTTAGGGAGAAAGCATTGTATCTTTTCCATTCATATAAGGCATTTTTGCTGGAAGTATGGAGTACATGTCTTTAATCTGTTGAGAAGGTTCTGTTCTACTTCTAGTCTCCTGATAGCTTTTACCATGAACAGCTGTGGAATTTAGTCCAATACTTTCCCTGCAACTACCGATAGGATCATATGGCTTTTTCCTTTCCTTTGTTAAAATGATAACTTATAGGGGTGGATCTTCCAATGCTGAACCAACACTGCCAACCTTATAATAAAACCACTTACTGCATACTGCCAGTTCTGACTTCTAATAGTCTGTTTTGTTAAATGAATTTTTATTTATGTTCATACTTTTCTCTTCTATTATCTTTATCCAGTTTTAGAATTTGCACAATGCTGATTTCCTAGAATGAGGGGAGACGTGTTCCTTTTTTCTGCTTTAAATGTTTGATATAATTTATCAGTTAAAATGTATATGAGCCTGCTGTTCTCACATAGGTAGGTTTTCAAGCTAGGAATATACTTTCTTTAATAGGTGGTATCCAAATTTTACATTTCTTCCAGAGTCAGTTTCATTAATTTGTCTTCCGGTACTCCATAGAAGTTGTCAAATTTATTTCAAAAAAGACTTTTGTAATATGCTTTCTATATCCTTTTAAATTCTGTAAAATCTGTGGTAATGTCCTCTAAATCTTGATATTGTAATTTTTAAAAATGTATAATTGATACTGTGTAATGGGAAGAAAAGGTCTAAAGGAGTAGGGGAAGTGAGAGGGGTAGGGGAAAGGAAAGGAGGGAAGAAAAAAATATGAGAAAAGGAAAAAAAGGAAAACAAAGTCTTTGTAAATAGGGAAGGGTGGAGGGAGTGAAAGGAGGGCAGGGAAATGGGGAAAAAAATAAGAACAAAGATACATCATGTAAAGGTACAAGATCCCAATGATGAATGTAGCTGTATTTTATACCTAAAATGTACCAATAAACTTAATGGAAAAAAAAAAAATGAAGTTGCTAGTTACCAAAAGAACATGTACAATATAGTTCCTTTTTACCTAAAATATCTGTCTATCCAATATTCAACCTATAAAAACAGACTCATAAAGTCTAGAACAATCTAAAAAGATGCTGACATAATTTTAATGGTTGTCATTACTCTAGGGTTGCATTTTTAGTATAAATATTTCCTCTATCTTCTTTGCATTTTTTGTACTACATGTATTTTTTAATTCACGTTTGTCTTTTACACCAAAATAATTGTCTTTATTTTATTGGTTATATAAATACAAATAAAGCAAGTATAGTAATGTTAATTACAGAGGAATTAGAACTCAAGGAAACAAATTTACACAGAAAAAAAGTTAGAAGTGTAATCTATAATAAAAACAACTGTGAATGCATTACCAAAAAATGTACACCAAAATGTACAATAAAAAATAAGCAATAAAAGGAAAATCATTTGGAAATTACAAGGGAAAGAAAGATTCAATTTAAAATAGCAACAAACAACATGAATCGGGAATAAATTTAGTAAGAAATATTCAAAACGCACGTAAGAATGTAAAATGCTTCATAATGACAGGAAGGTAGACTGAAACAAACTGAAGGGCATTCCATACTCTGGCACAAAACTGAGTATCATGAAGATGTCAATTCTCCTTAGGTTTACTCATAATTACTACTCTACTGAAATACTTATTAAAAAATCAGCTAGCTTACTCTATCTTCAGTACAGAAAAATCAATAAATAGTAATGGTCAGAAACACACTAAAAAAGAGCAGCAACAGAATGGCCATCTTTATCATCTCTACCCTACTTAGCCTAAGAGGCCCACTTCAGACAGTGTTATATTGGCCCCTTGCTCTCTAACTCTGAATTTGATCAGTTAGTATTGCTGGCTGAGGATTAGAGGGTAAGTGGAGAAAGAAAGTAGATAATTAATTTCCCTGGCTTCCTCTGCTGATGCAGTTTGGCAGTGCCTGTCTTCCTCTAAGACAGTACTAACTCCTACCAGGCAGCCTCTCTCCTAGGGTTGACTTTTCCATGAGATCTGATAATAGCTCACTGCCCGTGCTGGTCTAAGAGTGGTAATGGTTTTCTGTTGCTGATAATCCATGACATGCAGTATTCAGAATCTAATATCTATTTTGAGAAAACTGACATCTTTTTCATATTGAATCTTCCAAACCATGAATTTTGTATATTAGACCTTTCATTTTTCTCAATAATGCTGTAAAGCACTCTATATAGAAGTAATATATACATCTTACATTATATTTATAATTCTTATTTCAGCCATCTTACATTATACTGTTCACATCTTTAGTGATATTTTAAATCATTAAATTCATTTCCTAATTTTGTGCTGATATAAAAAGATAATTGAATTTTATATACCTTGTACCAACAAGCATGCAAAACTCATTTATTAACTTAAACAATGTATCTACAAGTTATTTTCAGTTTTCTATGTAACTTTATCATATTTTAGGAAAATAAACAGGTCTTTTTCCTTAATTTCCAGTTCCTGTATCTTTTGTTATCTGTTCCTTAATGCATACTCATTATTTATAACAATATGCTATACATTATTGTACTATATTTTGCAAAACTATGGGTATAGTTTATGTCCAGAATTGTTTTACCATTCTCCAAGATAATTTGCTTCTGCTAAGTGTCTAGGAACACCAACAATCAAGATGTATTAATCCAACTTCAGGATTCTGAATTTAGAATTTTCCTAACCAAAATTATGACTGCACTCAGTTGACTTTCAACTTGTCACAGGTTCATAACTAATTTCTAACAAAAAAATTCACCTCAATTATAAAATCATTACCTATATACGCAAAAGTTTTATTTAGACAACTTAAGCAGTTATCAGTTTTATCCAACTTATTCATTCATAGGCTTGTACATATTAGAAGCACGTATTATAGGCACATATACTTATTTATTTATATTCTAACTGGGGAAAAGTCATTTGAGGTATTCACAAAAACATCACATAGCACAATGAGTAACATGGTGGTACGGTTTAGATCTAAAATATTCCCTATAAGTCTCATGTGTTGGGAAAGTGGATCACGGGGGTGCTACACTCATCAGCAGATTTATCCATGGCTGAGTTCAAGAGCTGAACGTGCTGTTAGAATATGGGACTTAGTTGGAGGTGAGTGACTGGGGATGTGGCCTGGATGAGTATATTCCTATCCCAGCCCCTAGCCCTTTCTCTCTGTCTGTCTTTTTTCTTCTCTCTTCTCTCTCTCTCTCTCTGTCTCTCTCTGTCTCTCTGTGTGTCTATCTGCCTCACTCTCTCTCTTCCTCCCTCCCTCCCTCCCTCTGTTTCCAGGCTGTCTTGGGTGAGCAGCATTCTCCCACTATGTCCCTCCACCATGATGTTCTTTCTTGGACCAAACCACCATAAGTAAATACTAAAAACCATGAGCCAAAATAAACCTCTCACCCTTTAAATTGTGGGTTTCAGGTATTGTGTCCCAGGGACAGGAAAGTGACATTGATTAAATATTTAATAAAATATAAATGATGATGAACTTAACAGAAATAAATATATACAGAAGCAAAGTTAAGTCATCTTCATCATTTATCAAGAAGGAAAAGTGTATCCAAATAAGGATATGCCTAGACCAATTCTTCCATAATTACAGCTCTGTGTGTCTTGAGTACAACATACATATTCAATAAAGAAATGCTTGTGTATCATAACTACCCCCTCTAATGAAGTAAAAATGATAAAGAAAATGAAATATGTAGTTCATCTAACAGGTAATTCTCACAGAGAAAACTCAGAAGAAACACTGCAGACATCTCAACTACTATCCTACAATGAGAGTTCAAGTCAGACTCCTCTGTTCCAAATTAGCAACTTTGTGCTACTATCTTCTACCTCTGTGAGTCCATATAATCAAACTCACAATTATACGTGGTCCTTTAGCTATTGTCCTCTTACTGTGCATAAGAAAATATGCATCTATGGATATTATATTGCCTTACTTATTGTAGCTATAGTTCTTATTTAAGTCAAAGTATTTGGGTCAAAATGTATTTCACACTACAATATGTCCTAGAATGGAAATCATATTTCATCCAATAGCCTTTTACCATCATACTCTAAAATAGAAAAGATGCTATTGGAATATTCTGAGCAGATCTAGATGCTATGTTTTAAGAAAAATATTGAGAACATACATATTAACAATATGGAATATGTTCAGAAATGTAACCCAAAACACTATAACATCTGTGAAAGATGTATATGAAAAATTTCTATGAAAAATAAGGGTAATCAGTTAATAAAAAAGTCATTGAAACTACCATCTACTACTACAAGTGCTTTGTTATAGAACAGGGACAGATTGTCACTAAGATTCCCCAGATAAAAAAACTGAGGTAAATGGATAGCTATTATAAAAAAGGGAAATTTCAACTTAACATACAAAGTGTTCAAAAACTTAATATAAAATAAAAACAGCAGTCTTGAAAAGTATGAGAAACTTCCAAACTAAAAGTATCAAAATCTAAAAGCTGTAATATCTTATTAAGAAAAGGATAGAAATAAGTAATTCTAAAATTTCTTTGAAGTCTAAGATTCTAAGAGTACTTTTCTGGCTTTGTTAAATTATGAGCTTTAAAACATTAGGGAGTTGTGGGTGTAGCACAGTGAAACAGCACTTGTTTAACATGTCAGGCCAAGGGTTCAATCCTTAGAAAAATAAAAATTTTTAAATAAGAAAATTACAACATGAATTGATAAACCAACCAATCTATTATCACAAAATATATACTTCTCTCTCAGAGGACAAGAAAGTTTTTATTTATTTATTTATTTTCAGTACTGGAGGTTGAACTCAGGACCTTGTGCTTGCCAGGCAGGCACGGTGCCACTGAGCTATATCCTCGGCTCTTAACCAAGAAAAATTCTGTACTAATTTATACTCTCTAACACTATTTTCAAATCAAGATAATCATGAAGTAAGAAGGTAGTCTTAACATATTTTAACACACAAGTATATCAAGTAATCCCACTTTATGATCAGTATAATTTAAAAGGTTGATACAGAAACAATTATTTCATGAGCTAAAACTATATAGAAAGAACATAATAAAATAAAAATTCAAAATCCAGTCTTAATTATAATTACGATTACAATGTGAATGTTATTAACACATAGCTAGGAATGTGAAAAGGAATAATTAATGAAAGTACTCTCTTGGTGTGATGGTTTAGGTGTCAAATGGCCCTACAGCCTCAAGTGTGTGGAAAGTAACTGGATCGCAAGGGCACCACAGCTGACTTGCTGTGAGGAGCAGGGTCTGGGTGGAAGAAGGGGGTCACTGGGATGGTGACTGGGAAAGGGATCTCTCCTGGCCCAGCTTCTACCTTCTTCCTCTGCCTCCTGGCCACCAAGACATAGGCAGCTTTCATCTACTGTGACCCTCTGGATGCTGCTTCTGCCTTGGAGCCAGTGATCACAGATGGTAACATTCAGCCAAAATAAACCTCTCTTCCTTTAAGGTACAGGTGTTCCATGTTTTGTTACAGCAACAAAGAAAGTGATTAAGACACCTTGTTAAAACTGAAACAAGGTAACTCCTCAACTGTGGGCTCTCAATATTGTGAATACCCTGTGCATTCTGGAAAACAGTTCCCTGTTCAGTACATACAATTCCATATTTACACAACAAAGGTACATTTTGTCATTAGGGAGTGTTAATAATAAACACAAATGCCATCATACTGAATAACTAATGACATTTGTATAATGTTGACTTACAAACTGCATATACTTGCCTGACCAAAGAAATATCCACATCCTTCTGGAGAAGTTCAGTCTGTTTATTATTCAATTGTAATGATACAGCATCATATTTACTCTGTGATACTTCAATTTCTTTCTTTGCTTCAATTAAATTATCTTCAAAGACCTAAAATTAGAGCATTTATATTACAAATAAACATAACACTCATGAAATACATAAAATGTTATATATTACTATTCTACAAAATGACAAAAAAGAACAATGTTTTAATTTTTTTCATTTAATTAAAAAATAGCACAAAGTATAACTTTTGTATCAGTCATAGGTTTTTTCAGAAACAAAAAATGCATCATAGCTTCCTAGTGTCAAAACTAAGAATCTGAAGTGACAAAACATGAAAATTTGCATAGAAATTTAGTTACTAAAATTATAATAGAGATATTATTATAAAATTTTGGTTCACTAAATGAAAGATGAGTTGTTACATAAATAGTAGAAAAATGCGATAGTTATCCCATTTCATTGTTTTCCTTTTTTAAATGTATATACACAAATACACTCAAAAAAGAAAGAACAGTATTGTAAACATATCAAAAAATTTTCCGAAGTTTGAGAGTCAAACCATGCTCTGCTCTCTTGATTGTGGTGAAATTTTACCTAAAGTTCTTCAAATATGCCCTTTTCCTTCTGACCATTCTCTAAGTCTTATTTCATGTTGAATCAATCTTAAATTTTGATGTCACATTTTTGTTTTTTAAAATATATAAATTTTTACTTTATGGAAAATTAAATAAAAATTATATCTAAATAGTGTTTGCCCCCATAACTCCATACATTCTTTAATTCCAAAAATGCTCATTATGTTGTAGGTTAAGAACTAGTAATTCCCATTTATTCCCAAAAAAGAAATGACAGATACATAAAGTAAGCTGATAAATGAAGAAAAGAATAAAGAAGTAAGGGAGAAAAAGCAGAAATGAAGGAAGAAAGACAGGAAGAGTTTTTTCCCTCCAAAATATTAAAATAACTATAGCAATGGATCTGACACAAAGTGATGAGAGTTAAGCAAAAACCTTTCCATCTCTGTTCTCTGCTCTCTTTAAAGCTGGGCGGATGCTGAACTACTTAGGATAAGAATTCAGATGCAGGGGCCGGGAATTTAGCTCAGTGGTTTCAATGCCTGCTACTCAAGCGCAAGGACCCGAGTTGGATCCCTGGTACCAAAAAGAAAAAAAAAAAAAAGAATTCAGACTCAGAAAATGAAACTGGGAACTGTGGGAGAAGGAAAGAAGGAGGGGGGGAGGGAAAGGCTTTTGTGACTGTGTCCTGGAGACACAAAAGAAATTTTTTTACACCACCATAGGCAGGATCTGTAAAAGCTGCCCATCTCAAGATTCAGTCTGATGTATATCAAATATCAGAGATGAACAGGGAACCCCGGGCATGGAAAAGGATTTGTCTCAGACTGGAGTACCCCAAAGTGCCAGGAATTCTAAAAGTGCCTAAAAAGGACAAGTAAACATTGGGGTGGAAATAAAGAACATTAAAACACTCCCACTCAAGATGAACCCTTAGAAACTCTGACCTTCAAAAAGAGAGTCAAGAAAGTGAGCATGGGGCCAGGGATTTAGTTCAGGGGTTCCGCCATCTGCCTCACAAGCACAAGGAGAGGAGTTCAATCCCCGGTACCAAAAAAAAAAAAAAAGAAAAAGAAAGTGAGCAAGGAAAGATAAACACCATCATAGCAAAACAGAAGTATTAGGACCACTGCAAATGAAATATGAAATATAACCCAAAACATGGAACAATCAGGCTGTGGAAGCAAAAAATTATAGCTAGTGTCAAAGCAGAAACAGAGACAGAAGGCTACTGAATCCAACCAATCAAACAATCCAGCCAAACCTGACAGATAATAAAAGAGGCGAAAATTAAGCTTTGAGATATATTCTGAAGACAGAAATGACAAGCCCTGTTGGCAAGTTGTCTCTTTGGTAGCAAGACAAAGCCAGGAATCAAAGATCTCCCAGGGAGATGGCCTGAAAACACAGGTGAAGACAGGTTCCATTTGCCACTGTATGGCAGATTACAGAAAGGACTGGTTTGAGAACAAAAATTCAAATGTCTGCTTCAGACAGACCCAACAGACACTTTTAAATTTTGGGAAAATACCAGGACAAGTCTTCCAAAAAGCTTAAACACCTAGAAAACATTTTAAGGAAAAAACTAAATTACTAGAATAGAAAAAAAAAAGCCATAGAACTTCACTTTTACTTCTAAATAGGTAAGGAAGGGAAGAAAATAAAGGAGAAAAATGCATTTCTGAATACAGACAGTCTTAAAGCCAGACCTCTGATAGAATTCCAGCTGGAGTTTCTATTGTTGGAAGGTCAACTAACCCCAAATCCAGAGGGTGGCACTACATGACTCAAGCTCCCAAGGCACTTGGAGAGAAAACAGCTTTACTCTGAATGAAGACTTAAGAACAATATTGCGTTAAAGCAAAACTTTTTACCATTTTCCACTGTATATTGTGGTCAGGTTTGAGTCATGTGACTATCATACCAATTTTAAATGAAAAAATTCAAAAGAAATGGGAACAAGAAAATGTTTAAAAAGATAATGAAATATTTAATAAATGTCAATAAACAATCATGCATTCAAAACGTACTCACCAAAACATTGCACCCAATCCTGCAGGTTTAAAGGAAGAATCTAAAAAAAATTTCAATGAAAGAATAACCTAGAAAGAATAGTCTTGTGGGAAATATTATAAAGAATGAAAAAATGATGTTCCAAACTCATTTTATGAAATTTCTATGATCTTTTACCCAAGTCAAAAATAGGAGAAAAATAAAGGCACATTTCAGGGTAACACAGGAATACAAAACTAGGGAAAATAGAAAATTCCAGGGCCAAGGAATTGGCCATCCAATTGGCCATCCAAGGCTCAGTGGCGCCATCCCATCCTCACAAGCACAAGGTCCTGAGTTCTATCCCCATTACTGAAGGAAAAAATAATAATAATAATCTATACTAAATAGTACTAAAGAAAGTTTTTTATTGAGATTATCTGTTCCTCCTTGCATTAAACACATTTATCCCATCATTTTTTTTTTGGTACCAGGGATCAAAATTGGGACCTTGCGCTTGCGAGGCAGGTGGTTATCCCATCATTCTTGCCACTTTCTAAAGCTGCTCTGGAAGTCTTTTTTCTTATCTTTACAGAATATGATCAAAAATAAGGTGAATTCTGGTGTTAAACATCATCCAATATATAAAAATGTTATGGCATGTGCTTATCCACCTTATTCACCAGATCAGGCACCATGCAACTTCTGGCTCCTCTCCAAAGTCCAATGACCATGAAAGATAGAAATTTTGAGTCAACTTGGGACACAGAGGCAGCCATGAGAGTGCAACTAAAGACATTCATGAAAGCGGACTTTCTAGAACTGCTTCAGAAATTGGTAAGATAAAACGGGGTAGATGTATTCAAAGCAAGGGGAAGTATTTTAAAGGAGATTAATGGCAATGTGTCTTTTACTATGATAATTTTCAAAATTTAAACATACACTATATCTTTTGGTTACAACTTACATTTACTTTGTTTTTTTTCTTTTTTTGTTGTTTTTGTTTGTTTGTTTTACCTCCTGCCATTCAAGGAATACTTGTGTACAACATTTTCTAAATATGAGCTAAAAGACATTTCAGTGACAATACATAATGAGGAATAGCTTTTGCAAAAATAAATTTGAAAAGTAACTAAACAAATGCACTTTCAATTTAAAAACCTTTCAAGAAGTGGTAAATCTGATTACCAGTTTTACCACATTATACATCAAATGTGTTTGATAATAATTTAAGTAACAAATCACAGGCATACAACAAAACAGGAAAGCACAGTTCATAAAAAGAAACAGACTATCCATGGTAGATTCCAGATATAGTACTGGACTTACTAGGCAATAATTTTAAAACAACTAACAGAGATGGTCTGAGAGCCAAAGAACAACACAGAAAAAGACTAACAGAGCAGTATGTAGTAGCGTATGCCTGTAATCTCAACACCAGAAAGCTGCAGCAGGAGGATTACAAGTTCAAGCCCAGACTGGGGAATTTAGTGAGATATTGTCTCAAAATATAAAAAAAATAATAATAATAATAATAAAAGGCTAAGAATGTAGCTCAGTATGAAGGCCCTGGATTCAATCTTCATTACCTCTCAAACCCCACCCCCCTAAAACATAAAAGGAAATCAGTATGTATAAACCAAAAGAATATAAATAAAGAGAAACTATTAAAAGAAATCAAACAGAAATTCTGGAGCTAAAATGTATATGATATGAAAAATTTACTAATGGGGTCAACAGCAGATTAGAGCAGACAAAAGAAAGAATTAGCAGATTATTATATTACTTGTAATTATTGAATCTCAGAAGTAGAAAGTGATAAGAACAAAAACTGAGTGAACTAAGCCTAGGGACAGATGGAATATCATGAAGCAAAAGGCAGAAATAATATTTGATGAACTGATGGCCAAAAAATTCACAAATTTGATGACACACATAAATCTACAAATCCAAAAACCATGATGAATTCCAAATAAGTTCAACAGAAACACACCCACATTAAAATACATCATAATAAAACTCACGAAAATCAAATAAAAAATAAGAGAACAGGGCCAGGGATTTAGCTCAGTGGTTCCTGTGCCTGCCTCACAAGCGCAAGGTCCCCAGTTTGATCCCGGGTATCAATCAATCAATCAATCAATCAATAAGAGAACAGGGCCAGGGATTTAGCTCAGTGGTGCCACCGCCTGCCTAGAAAGTACAAGGTCCTGAGTTCAATCCCCAGTACCAAAAAAAAAAAAAAATAGAGAGAATAATGAAAGCAGCAAGTGAGAAGTGACTCATCAAACAAGGAATCTTCCCTGAGATTCAAAGGTAACTTTTCACCAAAAACCATGGAGGCCAAAGGTAAGGAGATAATAGATTAATATTTTCAAAGAAAAACCTGTCAACACTGAATTCTATACCTAGCAAAAATGTTCTTCAAAAACTGGGGAAAATTAAGACATTCACGGATAAACAAGAGCCAAGAGGGCTGGGGATTTAGCTCAGTGGTTTCACCGCCTGCTGCGTAAGCGCAAGGACCCGAGTTCGATCCCCAGTACCAAAAAAAAAACCCAAGGGAGATTATTACCACTAGACTTGTCCTACATAAATGCTTAAGAGAGTCCTTCAGATAGAAATGAAAGGAGACAAGGCAGTAACTCAAAGCCTTATAAATATAGAAAAAATAAAGATTTCCAGGAAAGGGAAATATAATACTCCAACAAGGGAAAATGTTTTTATATTTGGCTTTTAACTGTATTATTTCCTACATTATTTCAAAGACAAATACATAAAAAATATAGATCTGTGTCACTGAGCACACTATGGTCAAAGATGTAATTTCTGGCAACATACAGTGTGGGGACAGAGCATCAATCAAGCAGAGATTTTATATTACAGAATGCTGGTATTAAATTAGATTGCTATAAATTTAGGATGGTGTTATGGTTTATATCTGGACATCTCCCAAGAGCCTTATGCACTCATAGGCAGGACATTTCAAAGGTGCTTAGATTTGGAGAGCACTATAGTTGACTTGTTGGTAGACGGTATAGCCTGGTAGAAGGAGGCAAGATGTTGGAGGCTTGATGTGGAAAGGTTTATCTTCTTCCCCAGCTCTTCTCTTCTCTGTCTTCTTCCTGGCTAGGAGCACATAAGCAGCTTTCTTCTGTAAGGCCTTCCCCATGTCTTTTCTGGATTGGAGCTGGCTAATTATGAACTGAAACCTCTACCAACTGGAAGCCCAAATAAACCTTTCTTCCTTTCATTTGTGGATGTCAAGTAGTGTCTCAGCAATAATAAAGGTGACTAAGACGGATTCTGGTGGCAGAGAAGTTGAGTTGTTGCTCTGATGCTACCTGTCATATAGTTCAAAACCCTTTGGAACTGGTTTGCAGGAATTTAGAAAGATCTGAAGATATCAGCTAGAGATGCCCTAGAATTCTGTGAGCTGAGCTTGATGGAAGATTCTGGTTTTAGCTCAGAAGAACAGAATGTTGATAAAAATGCAGATGGTAAAGACCAAGCTCAGAAGGTTTCAGTTGGGAATAAGCATAGGACTGGCAGTTGGACTCAAAATCATGTGTTTTATGCTTTGGCAGAAAATAAATCTATATTTTTTTCCTATACTATGACTTTGCGGTTAAGGATGGCAGACTAATTAATTTAGTGAAGGAAATTTCAAAGCAACCCAATGCTAAGGCTCTGACATGAATACTGCTGACAGCTTTTTACCATATCTACCATGAGAATCAAGACAAAAAAGCAGAGCTAATTAATTTCAAAATTTTTGCTGGTGGCTAGCAACAAAGCTTCTATAAATTTTGAACCTATAAAAGTTTAGCCCAGAACAGCTTGGTTTCTAAGAAGATTAGCATTAAAAAGAAGCCATGTACTTTATACCAGGACAATACAAAAGATGCCTTGAGAGCAAAAGGAATCAGCATGACTTCCATCCTTCATGGGCTCAAGGGTACAAAAGAAAGACTTTGCTTTGAGAAGAGAGCAACTTAGGGACAACTAGGAAAGAATTTTCCAGACCTCAGTCGTCTAAGTACTCAGATGTCCCTGCAGCCATGTTTCAATGGGGCTCTGCTACTGTTCAAAGTGGAGACACATCTTGACATCATACACATGGTGCTTCTCTGACAGGCATACGAAATAAAAGAGATATAGGTTCATGAGAGCTTCCATTCAATTATCAGAAAAAAGCCTGGGAGGCCAGGCAGCATGTCCCTGAAAGGGCAGTACATTAAGCTGTGAGTAAAACCAAAAGTGCAGTGGAAACCCCAGAAAGTTAAAAAAAGTCAAGAGTGCATAATGTCTACTGAGGAATATTCTAGCCAATGACCAAAGCAACTCAAGAAAGGAGATATAAATGCCATAGGAATGGGGCCACCTGAGCCATTCGGAGTTCACATCTTTGCCTGGGTGCTGAACAAAAGGAAGATCTATGGGATTGAATGTTTTCCCTGATGATTTCAGTCTTACTTTGGTTCCATTGGTTTCTATCTGCCTATTCTTCCCTTTTAGAATGGAAATATTTACGCTGTGCCATTGAATGCCAGCAGTGTTTGTTTGTTTGCTTTTCAACAAGGGCTCACAGCTAAGAATTTGCCTTAAATTTCAGATGAGACTTTGGACTTGGACTTTTCAGTATGCTAAATTGTTAAGACTCTGGAGACTCTGAGATGTAAATGCATTTTACAAAAAGAGATGTATGTGAGTCTTTTAGAAGCCAGGAAGTAAAACATTATAGTTAATATCTAGATGTCTCCCAAGAGCCACATACACTCATAGGCAGGACTTTTGTAAGGTGATTGGATTATGGGGGTGCTAGAGCTGGCTTGCTGTTGGGAGGTGGGGTCTGTTTAAGAGAGGGTCACTGTGGATGTGACTTGGAGGGCATTTCTTCCTCACCTACTTCTCTCTTCTCTCTCTGCTTCCTGGCCACAATGATCATGAGCAGCTTTCCGCTTCCAAGTCCTTTCCAACATGTTGTTTCTGTGTTTAAGCCTGCCAAAACTTCTGAAATGTGACATAAAATAAACCTCTCCTCCCTTTAGTTGTAGATGCTGGGTACTATGTCCTAGTGATGAGGAAAGTGACTAAAACAGATGGTAAATGTAATCTCCATGGTAACTGCAAGGAAAATATCACAGAACATACACACACACAAACACACACACACACAATTAAAAATAAATCAAAGTGTACCATTATAAAAATCAACTAAATACAAAACAAGGCAACAATAAAAGAAAAGGACAATAGAATTGTAATACATAAAGAAATCAAACATGACAGAAGCTGTTTATTACTCTACTCTTCCTCAAAGTATAAGTGAATTAAACTTATCAAAAGAAAGATATTGGTAAATTGGATAAAAAGGAAGATAATGATAAGTTGCAACTACATATTATCTACAAGGGACTCATTTTGGATACAAATACATTGAAATTAAAAGGATGGAAAAAACATTCAGCACAAACAATAAACCACATAGATCTGTGATGAGTATAATAATATCAGACAAATAGGTTTTAAGTCAAAAACTGTAACACGAAACAAAGGAAGGCATAATATACTGACAAAAGAGCCAATTCAACAAGAATATACAATAATTATAAAACATATATGAACCACACAAGACAGAATCAAACTATAGAAAGCAAAGAATTACAATTAAAAACAAAATTCAATGTAAGATATTCAAACTCTATTTTATATAATAATATAACATCTACACAAAAGGTCAGTAGGGATGTGGAAGGCTTAAATAACACTAACAACCTACTAGACTTAGCAGGAATACACAGAAAACTACCCCCAAACAGTAGAACACACATTCTTCTCAAGTACCCATGAACAGTTCCCAGAACACACCATACACCAGCCATAAAACAACTGTAAATAAAGTTAAAAACATTAAATCAATCATCTTCTCTGAACTCAAAAGAAGTGGAACTAGAAACCAACAGCAGTAGAGAAAGAAGAAAATTCACACATAGGGAATTAACCAACCAACTGATCAAAGAGGGAATCATAGAGAATTTAAAATATTTATAGATATAGCTGGGCAAGGTGGTGCATGGCTGTAATCCCAGCACCCAAGAAGCTGAGGCAGGAGGATTGCCTGTGAGTTTGAAGTCATATGGGGTACACAGTGAGCTCAAGGCCAGCCTGAGCTACACAGTGAGACACTGTCTCAAAAAATATGTATATAGACAAATGCAAATAAAAACATAACATATGAAAACTTATAGCAGAGTACAAAGGCGCTGCTGAGGAAAATTTGAAGATACAGATGCTTACATTTAAAAGAAGATATATCTCCAATTAATCATCTAAATTTGTACCTTGAGAAACAAGAAAAAGAATACAAAACTACAAAGATAATACAAGAAAACAAAGACTAGAGTGAAGATTTTTTAAAACATAGAAGTAGAAAAACAAAGAATCAGTTAAAAATGATTCTTTGAAGACGAGCAAAACTAACAACCTTTTTGGTTAGACTGTCAAAGGAATAGAGAAAAGATGCAAATACATTCTTCTCTGTTTATCAGTAGGATCTGTATCCCTGGATTCAAGTAACTTGGGGTAAAATATTCAAAATAAAAGTTGTACCTGTACTGGACTGGTACAGGTTTTTTTCTTATCATTATTCCCTAAACAATACAGTATAACAACTAATTTCATAAAATGTATTAAGTATTATAAGTAATCTAGAAATTATTTAAAGTGTATGGGATGAGATGCAAGGGATCTGAGCACCCTCATTTTGCTATTTGCAGAGGGTTCTGGAACCAATTCCCTGTGGATACTGATGGATGGCTATAACAAAAATCAAAATGAAATGAGACTGTTACTACCAACAATACAGAAATAAAAAGAATTAGTAAAGATGGTATTAACAATTGTATACCAACAAATTAGACAATAAATGAGGTGGACAAGCTACTAGAAATACAAAGATTACCTAAATTAACTCAAGAAGAAACAGAAAGTCTCAACAGACCCATTGTAGGTAAAGAGATCAGATCAGTCTCCAAAACCTTCCAACACAAAAAAATCCATGGTTACACAGCTTCACTGGTGAAGTCTACATTTAAAGAATAGCAATCTTTCTTAAACTCTTCTGAAAGTGAGAATGTGGAACACTTCCTAACTCATTCTCTACAACCAACATTAATTACCATGATACTAAAACCAGACAAAGACAAAAAACATCTCAATAATATAAGGTTGGTTTAACATCCAAAAATCAATTCATGTAATGCACTATAGTAATGGTGGAGAACCTATGGTATGTGTGCAACAGCAGTCTGTTTGTATCATTGAAAGCTCAAAAAGTTTTGCCAGCACTACACTACACCAACAAAAAAAGACCAAAACTACATAATCATCTCAATAGAACTGGGAAAAAGCATTTACTAAAATTCAACCCCACTTCATGATTAAAAATACTCAAGCTAAGAATAAAAGAGAATTTCTTGAATCCAACAAAGTAACATTTTTTAAAAAGCAGAGCTAATGTCATACTTAAGGGTAAAAAGGTGAATGCTTTCCACTTGAGATCAAGAACAAGACATGGATGTGCACTCTCCCTTATCCAACAGTGTACAAGAAGCTCTGGCCAGGGCAATATGAAATAAAATCAAACAAAAAGCATCCAGTCTAAAAAGGAAGAAATAAAACTACTCTATTTGCATATTGTATCATATGTAGAAGCTCCTGATAAATCTACCAGAAACCTATTAAAATTAGTAAAGTTGGGGGCCGGGGATTTAGCTCAGTGGTTTTGCTGCCTGCTACACAAGCACAAAGACCCAAGTTTGATCCTTGGTACCAAAAAAAAAAAAAAAAAAAAATTAGTAAAGTTGGTCAGAAAGATTATAGTACATAAGCTCAATATACAAACATTAATATCTATACACTAAAAATGAAAGATCTGAAAAGGAAATTAAGAAAGAATTCCACTTAAAACATCTTTAAAAAGAATAAAATACATAGGAATACAATTACTCAAATAACTGCAAACTTATACTATGAATGCTCCAAACATTGTTGACCCATACTTAAAAAGAATTAAATGAAAGATATCATATGTTGATAGATCAGAAGACCTAAAATCATTAAATTGGTAATTCTCCTCCCTCAAACTGACCTTCTTTCAAAGTGTCAAAATCCCAGCTGAATTTTTGTAGAAATGGCAACCCTGATTCTAAAATTCATATGGAAATAAAAGAAACCCAGCATAGCCAACCTTGAAAAAGAAAAAATGAATTTGGAGACACACACATTTCGAGGTCAAAACCTTCTACAAATGTACAGTAATCCAAGACAGTGTGGTAAAGACATGAAGGTAGCTGTATACATCAAAGGAACAAAATGGAGGTCCAGGAATAAACTATTACAATCACAGTCAAATGATATTCAATAACGGAGCTGGGACAACTGAATTAACATACACAAAAGAAATGAAGTTGGACTCACATTTCACACTACATTAAAAAGTTAAGTCAAATTGTTATTAGATATACCGCCAAAAACTTGAGTAACAGAACAACAAAAACACAGATAAATTAAATGTTATTAAAATGAAAACTTTTGTGTTTTAAAGAGCACCAATAAGCTGGGCATGATGGTGTATGCTTGTAGTCCTGGCAACTTGAGAGGGTGAGAGACACAGAGATAACTTGAACCCAGGAGTTCAAGACCAGACTGGACAACACAGAAAGGCCCTGTTTAAAAAAACATATCGGGCAAGTAAAACTGTAAAAAAAAATCCAAAGAATTGAAGAAAGTAGTTTCAAATTACATACACATTTAAGTACTTATATTCACAGGACTCAAACAGGTGTTTTCCAAAGATATACAAATGGAAAGTAGTATATGAAAAGGTGCTTAACATCATTAGCCATCAGGAAAATTAAAACCAGAATGAGATAAACTTCACACTCATGAGAATGGGTACAATCAAAGAGGTAAGGTTGCCAAGAACATAAAGAAAGGAAAGCCTTTATATATGCTATTTGGAACATAAAACTGTCACTGTTTTGGAAAACATTCTAGTAGTTTGCTTAAAAACTTAAAAACAGAATTGCCACATGAATGAAAAAATTCACCCCTTGGTCTATACCTAAGAGAAATAAAAATATATGTTTATATATAGGTTAAAAAGTAATATCTTTTCCTTACCTACGAAAAAGTTCATGGCTGACACCCCTGTAATATAATATAGATTAACAAAAGAAAAGCAAAAAATTTTATTTAGCCACATTTTATATGATACAGGAGATTTCAGAAACAAAAGCTTAAAGATCCAGGGGAAAATGCATTTTTATAAACAGTTTTGTAGAAGTATAATTGGAAGACAAAGCAACAGAATCTCTTGGTAATAAGCTGAAAGAACTCAGCAAGGCTTATTTATTCAGACCCTTCATGACCTCTGGGTACAAGGCAGCATTCTCTAGAATGAGGGGGGTCACATCACCTACTTTCAGGGAAAAGGCAAGAGCTCAGTAAGTGATGTTCCTGCTTCTGTAGCTTTCTCAATTTCCTTCAACTTAAAATACTCAGCATGCTGAGGTGCCATATTATGCACTATCATTTTCTGAACCCCAACATATACACAAAATTCTGTACATATTCACCACAGCATTATTCATAATGGCCAAAAAGTGGCAATAACTCAAATATCCATACACTAGTGATAAATACCTATATATTAGTAGAATAGCTATACAACAGAATATTATTCAATACTAAAGAGGAATAAAGTATTGCTACCTATTAGAATATGGACAAACCTCATGGAAGATAAATGCTGGTCACAAAAACCCAAATACTATGATTTCATTTATCACAAATGTTTACAGAATAGACAAATATATAGAAAAAAATAGATTAGTGGTTATCTAGGGCTGGCAGTTAGGGAAAAATGTGGAATGACCGCTAAAGGATACAGGATTTCTTTTGTGGGGGTGCTGAAAATGTTGTGAAGTCGACTGTGTGATGACCTTTTAGCTTTGTGCAGAAAGTAAAAACCAATGACTTCTCTTTAAATTGATGAAACATATAGTACATGAGTTATTCTAATAATGCTTTTTAAAAGAAAACAAAGAGCCACAGCTTTCTTATTGACAATGTAATTATATAACTTAGAAAAATCTACAAGGCTACATAAAATATTAGAATAAGACCACTGGGGAAAATTATTCAATAGAAGCTCCCAATAAAAGAAATCCATAATATTCCTATATTCTAGAAATTCTCAATTTAAAATATAATGGAAAACATATAAAATATAACAGAAAACATATTTTGTACTACAATACAATGTTATTTACAATAATATCAGTAGCTAAAAATAAATCTAATAAAACTGAGCAGTACCATTTATCAGAATTTATAAAATCTTATTCCACATTTCAAAGAAAGATCATAATTGTCTCAAAATTAATTTATAAATTAAGTGTGGTTCCAATCTGCTTTCTAACATTTCCCATTAAAATTAGTAAAATGATTCTTAATATTAAAATCTAGCAAAGAAATACACATTGGGCTAATGACTTACAAGGAAAAGAATAATGAATTAGACTTTGCTATGAAATATTTATTTGAATTACAAAATTACAATACCAAAAACCATGAAAATAATATAAAGTCCAGAAACACATACACACAAGAAACTTCCAGATGTAAGAGAGACTGCATCACTTACTAAAAAGTAAATGATGTAAAACATCATAACCAAAAATGAATTCTAAACAGATTACAGACTTTAGGATGGGAAAAACTTCATCACAAAAAAATCCTAAAGCAAAAGCATTAGAGAAGAAAATAATAAAAGTGACCATCAATTCACAAAACTTTGAAAATCCACTTCACTTTATCTAAGGTACAAAAGATTTTTTTAAAAGCCTCAGAACAGGGCTGGGGGATTTAGCTCAGTGGTTTCGCTGTCTGCTGCGCAAGCACAAGGACCCAAGTTCAATCCCCAGTACCCAAAAAAAAACAAAAACAAAAACCTCAGAACTAGAAGTTCCAGGAAATTACAGAATTGATTATTTGAACTGCATAAAGAAGTGAAAATTATCACCAAATAAACATGAAGCTGTAAATCAACACAAGGGAGTACTACTTGCTCTTACCACACTACCAATTTTTTGAAGGTTGTAGAAAAGCAGAAACAGGGCCAAGATTTAGCTCAGTGGCTCCACGCCTGCTTCGCAAGCGCAAGGTCCTGAGTTCGAGCCCCAGTACCAAAAAACAAAACAGAAAAGCAGAAACATAAAAATTTAAAAAATAAATGCACCAGGATTCAATTTCCTCAATGCTCAGTCACTCTCTGTGCACTAATACCTAATACATTCTCTTGCATATCTGCGATGGACTAGTTCTCACACACATTCAGTTCTCCCTAACTTAAATATTCAGGCACACAGGCACTCACATGTATTTATGTGACATATCCATGTTATTGTGGCATATGTGCATTTACATATATTTATCTATATTATATTTATTTTTATTGTGAATGTGCATGGCAAAAGAAAACCTTGAAATTTGATGGGAAAATAAGTAAAAAATCAAGACAAAGAGAATGTCACCAAAAATATTATTTTGAAAAATACTGATCAAAAAGGATGTAGAAATATGATAGATTGATTGTAACTGTTATCTTCTATTAAAATTCTACTGGAAATTTTTAAGCCAAAGAAATTACTACCTCAGAAACATGAGTATTTTTAACTGTTTTATAGATTTTCTTTTTACATTTTAACAACCCTAGAAAATAGTCTTTAAAAATAAACTGCAACAAATTCTACATATATTTATAAATTGAAGCCTTAATTTTAAAATGTCAAAGCCCATGATTCTAAATACGTTTTTTCAAAACACATTTTATCTCAAATTGCAATGGGCTTTATTTTTTAATGATTACATTTTAGTATAACTATTTGAAGTCAGTTTCCTGCTTTGCAACATCAATTTTTAAAAAGCTGTGGGTCTTAAGTGAAAGATTATAAATTAATGCTAGTCCCCACTGGTGGATTTGAATATATAACTTGCTATTTCAAAAAATAACATGTATTACTCTACCTATAAGAAGTCAGATGCAAAATTACAGTGTGAATTCCATTCTCGATGTATACCTTTATTTTTGCATCAGTAATGGATTTTTCTTTTCTCCAATGTGTTTCCTCCTTCCTCAGTTTCTCCAGGTCATTTAGCAGGTCAGCACAGCGGATACTCAATTTCTCATTTTCCTCCTCCAGATTTTTTATAAGCAGTCTGTTCTGCTCTTCTTTATTCTGTACACACTCCTTAGTGTCCTGTAGAACAGTACCACGAGGGCCGATAAACAAAAAGAAAAAAAGGTGAGAACTAATCAGCAAATATAAACTGTGCAGTTTTACCCACACAGCAGCTTGCTCTGTATTTGATGGCCAAGGTCACCTGTGTACTTTTATTGGCCTCTTTCCATGCAGGTGGATAGGTCATATTTTTTCACAGGATGACAGCTTTGATGAGTACACATTTACGAAGAGCCCATTAATTGATAAAGCTGCCTTTGATGCTGTCCCCAGCTATTTTTGAGACCCACACAGACATATCCTCCCAGACCTGGGTTTTATCAATTAATAATGCCAGTCCCATCAGAATCTAATTAAAAGAAGCCACACATTCACACTCCTACTTTCTTAGCTCCATTTCCATCATTAACTATTAATCTGAAAGTTATAAAGCTTGGAGTCTTAGCTTTAAAGCATCTTTATCAGAGTTTTTACTTGTGAGAACACTGTATGGTACAGCAGGGCCTAAGGCAGTATTTCCTCCAAGCCTGTCACTTTCTGTGCCACAAAGACTGACAAAGCTTAAAGCAGAACTTCAAAGCAACAGTCCTATAAAATTATGTACAAGTCAACACACCTTAACTTGACTTTTTTCTTCAAATTTCTTTTCCAAGTTACTGAATTCTTTTCTCAAGAAAGCATTTTCTTCATCTACTTCAATCTTCCATTTTACAAGGTCATTTATTTCCTGTTTTAGTAATGATTCTCTCTGTGAAAAAAATTTTGAATTATTAGTAAACCAGTACATTTAAGAAAAAAAATATTTTTCCTGTGGGTTTTAGATTTCAACTGCTAAAGCTAGGATTAACTTGCTTTCATAACAAAACCTATCATCACAGTTCTCATTTCTTGTCACGTGCCCATGGATTTTACCTAAAATGTTCAAGTATGTTATTTATTTATAAGCTTAGGATGAAAACTGGACACTAAATGTTAACCTGTACCCAGAAATAAACTTTCAGAATTTGAGTGTACAACAGGAAAAAAAAATTTTATAAAACATTCTAGAGAAGCAAATGCATGTATATCCAAAATAAGAATTACTTCTTATTTTCTTCTTAAGAAAAAGATTTATGATTTTATGAAGGCAAAAATCATTTCAGAGAATAAAAACTGTTAAATTTAGGTTCTAAAAATCTCTTATCCTGTAGACAGAGTATTCATAATATTAAGACTGCTGTAATTTTTAGCCAAATAGTCTTCTCATTAGCTAAAGATTATCTAAATGACAACTAATTGATGGATATACCCATGACTCAATTTTCTCTTTTTCCTTTATAGCTTTTATCTCAGAATACTTATACCTTCACTAACTTGTCTTTTTAACTCTATCTGAAAAACCCAGGTAATAATCTAGCCCTGACTTTCTCCTATCCAATCTCACACATGATTCTACACAATATCTCTATTTGGATTATCTGCTGCTACTTCAAAGTAGCATGATGAAACAAAAGTCTTCACACTGTATCTTTCCTTGATTTTTCAACTTTTGTCAACTCATCCATTCTTTCAGCTAATACTTCCTAAAGTACATACTATCTGGGCTGAAAGGCTTTATTTGAAGCCTCCAAGTCAGATTCGACAGTGCCATCTATCTGTCAACCAAGAAGCAGAAATTTCAACATAGACATTTTACTTTTGAGTTATAGGCTCAGAAAAAACTGGCCTTTATTCCATCTCTGGTCTGTCACTGACAATGATCTCTAAGTACCAATATATTATGTATTCCTATTTTTATTCCTTATCGAAACTGATCCATAAAACTTGAGAATGAAGTGAAATTTAGGGTAAGATTCAGGGATGGAATATAAGATGGACTGAGTTTAAGGAATAAACTGAGGATGTTTTCTGTATTCTAATACTCTAAAGTTGAGGTGTTAATGGTTGATTGTATGTTACTTCCACTAAAATATTTTAAATACTGAATATTAGAACTGATGGGAGCTGATGGTGAGGACCTCAGCAGCATGGAGCAGGGCTCCCTCCTGCCCAAGCCCCACCCCCCCAGTGACCACCTTAGTCGCACAGGGGACTGCAGCCCCCACCCCCACCCCACCCCACCCTTGGCGTCCTGGCTATGCCAGTGCCTTGTTCCACACTACAGAGGCACAGGGGGTCATAAAAGCCATAGTCCTGAGCTCCAGAAGAGAGACCACAAGTGAACAAGAGAAAGAGGACCACTCTCAGGCTACTCAATGAAAATTGAAGCCCACCAGAAAAATGAAGACAATCTCTGCAATAAAGGCACACCAGGCCATCATCATACTTGGTAAGTTGAAGGGATCATCACCTCCCATTGGAACTTGGACTATCTTCAGGGGAAGGGCTGCTGGAACCTGCAGTAGAAACTTGCAGAGTTCAACCCTGCAGGAGGACAGGGAGCTCAACTTGGGACTCCCAGCCAGAAATCTGCCTGAATCTCACGGGTCTGCTACTGGCTTACTAAGACTCACTGACTTATATCTGCACACTGCTGCCCACCTTGTCTCTTGTGACAGCACAGACATACCCTGAAGGAGGCCCTTCATTTTTATTTTTTGTTATTTTCAAAAAAATTTTTGTGCTCTTATTTTTAATTTTTATTTCTTTTCTACCCTTTTCAAATTTTTCTTTTTTCTTTATTTTTTTCTTCTTCTTTTCTCTTTCTTTTCTCTCACTCTCACTCTCATTCTCTCACTGGGCCACATTGTTCTTTATCTCCTTTTTTGTTCCTATTCTGGCACTAATTCAGGTTTCTCCTTTATTTTTCTTTTCTCTTTTTCCTTCTCTCGATTGTCATTAGCTTTAAAGGAAAGTAAATACAGTTTCTAGCCTCCCTATTGCTTTTAAATTGTTCTGTTCTCATCTCTGTTCTTTCACTGTCTTTTCCCCTTGTCTTTAACAGCTTCTTAAGAGTTTATGTGATTTTCCTGTAATGTCTGCCCTCGCTGCTAACGTTTCAATATCCTCCTATCTATCCCTCCCTCCCCAACTCCTTCTAACTCCCCATGCTGAAGGGTAAAGTTGCTATATTAAAGAGTTTATTCAGTATAAACATATGTTGGGCTGGTCCTCAATTTTGATTTAATTCACACAGTTAAAAGTGATAGATTAACAACTACCACAAATTGTCATTTTCTAAACTGTGCTTGATGGTATGGTGTTGCTAAATGTATCACTTCAGCTAAGGTGTTGTGAGTGATCTAATCAGTGGTTCTTCCTGATGTAACAAAAATGAGATAGCCCCAGAGTGATTAGAGACTCAAAACTATAGAAAAGCTATATCTGGAAAACACCTCTGAGAAGCAATCATTCCTAAGCGTTCTAAATACAAGCAACAAAGATACTTACAATAAGCAATTTCAAAGTATCAACCCAGAAATTAAAGCAAGGACATTTCCCAAAACAAAAATGAGAAGACATTTAAGCAAGGCACAAACCCAGACTTCCACCCCACCAAAGGCAAAATCTGGGGGAAATGAGGTGGAAAAGTCTGATAATCAACCACCTGGACACCCTGAACAGATAGCAGAGGAAGTAACAAAACAGATGAATGAGGCTCTAGAAAAATTCAAAACAGAAATAATTTCCCAGATAACTACAGAGATGGTGAGGGGAAAGAAAGACATGATTAGAGGCTCTAGAACAAAAACAGATAAAAAAATAGATGAGCTCAGAACCATGCTGGAAGCCATAAATGCCCAGCAGAAGAAAAAAATGGAAACCATGATCACCCAACATAAGAACAAAATGGAATCCATGAAACAGATTCAAATAGGTCTCCAGGAGATTAAAAACTCCATTGCAAGTATTCACAGCAGATTAAATGAATGAGAACATAGAATATCAGATGTAGAAGACAGGATTGCGGTTAGTGACCATGAACACAGATATTTCTTAAAAATAGTAAAGGACTATGAGACATCAATCCAGCAGCTGCTAGATGATGCAAAGAAGAATAACATAAGACTAATGGGAGCCCATGAAAAAGCAGGAGAAAGTACAATTGACATATAAAAACTCTTGACAGAAGTAATAGTAGAAAACTTCTCAGATAGAGGGAGAGAATTGGATATACAGATAAGTGAGGCATAGAGAACTCCAACCAGCCACAATCAAAAAAAAAAAAAAAATCTACACCTAGACATATAATAGTCAAGATCCCAGAAACCAAACAGAAGAACAAAATCCTACAAGCAGATAGAGAAAAGAAACAAATCACCTGCAAAGAAAAGCCCATCAGAATCACAGCTGACTTCTCAACACAAACTCTCAAGTCAAGAAGAACCTGGAGTGAAGTATTTCAAGCCCTAAAAGAAAATAACTTCGAACCTACACTGTTGTATCCTGCAAAACTGTCTTTCAAAATCAAGGGGAAATTAGATACTTCCACGACAAAGAACACCTGAGAAATTTCATGAACACCAAGCCAGCACTCCAAACAATTCTAAAAAATATCCTAGAAAAAGACAATGAAGCTCACAACTCCGGGAGGCCCAACAGAGTGAACCCACCAGGAAAGACAAGAAACTAAAGGGAAAGGGGGGGAAATTAAAAAGAGCCAAAAACAGCAAAACATCATGACAAGTATGAATCATTATCTATCAATTATAACCATTAATGTTAATGGCCTCAATTCACCAATCAAAAGAAAAAGACTGGCAGACTGGATTAAGAAACAAAATCCAACAATATGCTGTATACAAGAAACACACCTAACTCAAAAAGAAATTCATAGACTGAAAGTAAAAGGATGGAAAATAGTTATCCAGACCACAGGAACCCAGAAAAAAGCAGGGGTAGCAATCTTATTTGCAGGCAAAGTATATTTCAAACCAAAACTAATTAAGAGAGACAAAGATGGTCACTACATCCTTGTGAGGGGAACAATCTAAGAGGAAGAGATGACAATCATAAATATATATGCACCAAATATGAATGTCTTCAACTATACAAAACAAATATTAATGGACATGAAAAACCAAATAAGCACTAATACAATTGTAGTGGGGGACCTCAATACCCCACTGTCACAAATAGACAGATCATCTAGACAAAAAATCAACAACAAAATTCTAGAACTAAACCAAGCTATTGAACAAATGGACTTAATAGATGTTTACAGAGTGGTCCACCCCACAAAATTAGAACATACATTCTTTTGGGCTGCACACAGGTCATTCTCCAAAATAGACCACATGATAAAAATAAAAATAAAAACACGGGGCCAGGGATTTAGCTCAGTGGTTCCTCCGCCTGCCTCGCAAGCAGAAGGACCCGAGTTCAATCCCTGGTACCAAAAAAAAAAAAAAAAAAAAAAGTAACAAAAATAAAAACAGACCCAATGCTAGCTCATAAGACATATTTAAGTAAATGTAAAAGAAATAAAGTTACACCCTATATATTATCAGACCACAGTGCAATAAAATGAGAGATCAATAAAATAAGAAACCGCAAAACCCCCACAAACACACAGAAATTGAATAACACTCTCCTGAACAACCGATGGGTCACAGAGGAAATTAAAGAAGAAATCAGACAATTTCTACAAGTAAATGATAATAACGGTACAACATACAGGAATCTATGGGATACAATGAAAGCAGTTCTACGAGGCAAGTTCATAGCAGTGAATGCCCATGTTAGGAAAAGAGAGAGACCTCAAATAAACAACCTAATACTGAACCTCAAGCTCTTAGGAAAATAAAAGCATGACAAACCCAAAGCTCATACAAGAAAGGAAATTATAAAGCTCAGAGCAGAAATCAATGCAATGGAGACTAAGAGAATGATACAAAAATCAATGAAAGAGTTGGTTTTTTGAAAGAATAAATAAAATTGATAAACCTTTAGACAACCTTATCAAAAAAAGGAAGGAAAAGGCTCAAATCTATGCAATTAAGAATAAAAAAGTTGAAGTCACAACAGATCCAGCAGAAATCCAGAGGACCATCAATACCTACCTCAAGAACCTGTACTCAAATAAAATACAAAACACAGAAGAAATGGACAGATTCCTAGGTACATATGAAATGCCAAAGTTAAATGAAGAAGATATAGAAATTCTAAACATCCCAATTACAATGAGTGAAATAGAAAATGTAATAAAAAATTTACCAACAAAGAAAAGCCCAGGTTCTGATGGCTTCACTGCTGAATCCTACAAGACATTTATTTATTTTTTAAAATTCTGTAATTGGTACATTTTAGGTATACAATACATTTACATTTATCATTGGGTACTTGTACCTGTACATGATGTATCTTGGTTCTTATTTTTTCCCCATTCCCTGTGTTCCCTTCACCCCCACCATCCTTCCCTATTTACAGAGACTTTGTTTCCACTTTTTTCCTTATAATTTTTCCATTCCCATCTTTCCTTTCTCCTTCCCCTCCCACTTCCCCTACCCCTTTGGACCTTTTCTTCCTATTTCAAATTATCAATTATTCATTTTAATCATTTTAATCCTTATTTACACTTTCAGTTTCTCACACCAGAGAAACTATTCGGTATTTATATATGTATGTCCTATTTATTTCACTTAAAAGAGTATTGGCTCAATACATATGCATTTAGCTATAAATGTCTCTAGTTTCTCATTCTTCATGGCTGAGCAGTACTCCATTTTATTAAAAAAACCACATCTTCTTTATCCAGGTTCCAGTTGATGGACACTTGGGCTGTTTCCAAGCTTTAGCTATTACAAACCGTGCTGCTGTAAACATGGGTGCACATATATCGCTGTGGTATCAGTCTTTTAATTCTTTGGGGAAGATACCCAGCAGGGGAATAGCTGGGTCAAATGGGACCTCTAGCCCTAGTTCTTTGAGGTATCTCCATACTGATTTCCACAGTGGTTGCACCAGACTGCACTCCCACCAACAATGGAGAAGGGTTCCTTTCTCTCCACACCCCTGCCAACATTTCTTACTGGTTGACTTCTTGATAGCAGCCATTCTTTCTGGGATGAGGTGGAATCTCAGTGTTGTTTTCATCTGCTTCTCTCCAATGACCAGTGATGTTGAACATTTCTTCATATGTTTATTTGCTGCTTTTACTTCTTTGTCTGAGAAATGTCTGATCATTTCAGATGCCCATTTTTAAACTGGGTCCTTGAATTTAGGGGGTCTGATTTTTTTCAATTCTTTGTATATTCTAGATAGTAGGCCTTTGTCTGAGGTACAGCTGCTAAAAATTTTTCCCCACACTGTAGGTTTTCTCTTAGCACTGTTGGTGGTTTCTCTTGCAATGCAGAAGCTTTTTAATAAGAGGAGATCCCAGTTGTTGATTCTTTGTGCTAGTTCCCGTGCTACTGAGGTTTTGTTCATAAAGTCTTTTCCTATGCCAGTGTCTTCAAGAGTTCTACCTAACTTATCTTCCAGCAAGTTTAGTGTTTCTGTATTAATACTTGGATCTTTAATCCACTTTGATCTTAGTTTAGTGCATGGTGATAGGTATTGGTCTAGTTTTAAATTTTGGCAGGTTGAAATCCAGTTTTTCCAACACCATTTATTAAATACACTATCTTCCTCCCTTTGAGGGTGGTTGGCTCCTTTGTCAAAGATGAGGTGACTGATTATGTCTGAAGTTTTTTCTGCAACTTCTATTCCACTGATCCTTGGGTCTGTTTCTTTGCCAGTACTATGCTGTTTTTATGACAGTAGCTTTGTAGTATAGTTTCAAGTTGAGGATTGTGATACCTCCTGCCATGTCTCTGTTGCCTAGAACTGCTTTTGCTATTCTAGGTCTCTTCTGGTTCCAAATGAAATTTGAAAATTGAAATTTTTTCTCTAGTTCTGTGAAATATATTGTTGGAATTTCAATCGACATTGCATTAAATCTATATAGTAGTTTTGGAAGTATGGCCATTTTCACTATATTGGTGCCCAGGAACAAGGAATGTCTTTGCATTTTTTTATATCCTCCTCAATCTCCTTTTTCAGAGTGCTGTAGTTTTCAGTGTAGAGGTCTTCTGCTTCCTTTGTTAGGTTGATTGCTAGATATTTCATTTTTTTGGATGCTATTGTGAAAGGAATTATTTCCTGAATTTCTCTCTCAGTGAGTCTGCTATTTGTGTACAAGAAGGCTATTGTTTTTTGAGTATTGACCTTGTATCCAGCTACTCTACTGAATTTGTCAATTAAGCCTAGAAGTCTTTCGGTGAAGTTTTTTGGGTCTTGTATGTAAAGTATATCATCAGCAAATAATGACAGTTTAACTTCTTCCTTTCCTATCTTTATTCCTTTTATTTCTTTCTCTTTTCTAATTGCTGTGGCTAATATTTCCAGAACTATATTGAACAGGAGTGGTGATAGTGGACATCCTTGTCTTGTTCCTGATTTTAGCATGAAAGTTTTCAGTTTTTGACCATTAATATGATGTTGGCTGTTGGTTTTTCATAAATAGCCTTAATGAGGTTGACATAAAGACCTCCTATTCCAATTTTCTATAGCATTTTTATCATGAATGGGTGTTGGATTTTGTCAAATGCCTTTTCTGCATCTATTGAGATGATCATATGGTTTTTGTCCTTGACTCTGTTGATATAGTGTATTACATATATTTGATATAGTGTATTACATATATTTTGTCTTTCACTCTGTTGATATAGTGTATTACATATATAGTGTATTGTTGATATAGTGTATTACATATATTTGATTTACGAATGTTGAACCATCCTTGCATCCCTGGGATAAATCCGACTTGGTCAGGGTGTATGATCTTCTTGATGACCCTCTGTATTGTTTCCCAGTATCCTGTTGAGGATTTTTGCATCAATGTTCATTAGGGAGATCGGTCTGTAGTTCTCTTTTTAGGTTGGGTCTTTCCCTGGTTTTGGAATCAAAGTAACACTTGCTTCCAGGAATGAATTTGGAAGCCTTGCTTCCCTTTCAATTTCCTTGATGGGTTTAAAGAGTAATGGTGATAGTTCTTAGAATTTAGATAGTTCTTAGAACTGTTCTTAGAACAATCTGTTCTTAGAACTCTCTGTTCTTAGACTTAGATAGTTCTTAGAACTGTTCTTAGAACAATCTGTTCTTAGAACTATCTGTTCTTAGAACTTACTTTTGTAATACTGAATATTACAAAAATAATTTGTTAAGCAGATAAAGAATAAAGGAAAAAGTAAGCAGAAATGTCCTGTACATACCTGAAAAACAAATGTACCATTGTCTTGGAAGTGTGTATATTTGTTGTATATGTTCTCTTATCTTTTAACATCTCCTATCCCCCTTCAGGGTTAATCACTATCCTGAACTCTGTTTCTTACTTTTCTCTTGCTTTTCTTTATACTTTGAAGACATATATTCCTATTTAATGTATTACACAGTTTAGCTTGTTTTAAACTTATTACAAGTTAAACCATACTACACATATTCTGGCTATTTTTGTTCAACATGTGCTCCCAAATTCATCCATATTGATGATATAGCTGCATTATAATCACCTTGATGTATATAATGGTTGCTACATAAATATACTCTAATGTATTTATCTGTCTTTTGTTAGTATACATTTCAGCTTTTCCATATTTCAGGGAAAGAGGTGTATAGAAACAATGCAGCTATAAACACTTTAAAGCAAATCCCCAGCTACACATAAGGAAGAATCTTTCCCAAGCAGTATTTTTTCAAACTACAGATACCAATCCAATAATGGGTCATTAAATCAGTTTCATCATCAGACTGACATTTTTTAAAAATGGATATAATAGAAAACATTAAATGACATGCACAAATTCTTAGCAGAAAAAAAGATGCCAATAAGAATAAACATATAAAAATAAATAGATCTACAACACAAATTACTTCCTAAATTTTCGTCATTTAATTTGGAATATAATTTTAATTTTATTTAAATATTATGAAATTCACATTTGATGTCAGTATTTTGTACCTTTATTATGTGTATGAAGGACAACTATTATATGAAATTTTCTTTAAAGTGTGTACATAACAGGTAATGAAATAAAATGTAAAAAAAGTGTGGAACTATATTAATAAAAGTCTGTAAAATACTTCTCTAAAAGTTTGTATAAGAGGTAAGCTTGCTAAGTCATTGGCTATCTACATTTCAAGAGTTCACATCACTCAGTTTCTCCACCAACATTCAAGGCTCAGGCTTGGGAATTTACAAATGTAGTAGGTATGAATGGCACCTCAGCATAGTTTTAATTTTTTATTTTCTGTTTTAATTACTAGACCATATCAAATTGCATCTGATATCAACTGAACAGCATAAAAATAGATACACTGTACAAGAATGGCCCATCCACAATTTACAGTTGTTTTTGCTACTCACACATCTTATCCATGTTTAAATTCAACTTCCAACTTCTCCATTCTCCATGAATTCCTGACATTTCTAAATCTCTATATTGCTTATATTATTCATTTATTATATTACTTATAATCTTGCTAATTATTTTTCTACATACTCATATTATCTTTCAAACTACATTACTAAATGTTAAGGATGAAACTGACACTGAATGATAAATTCAAAGACATGAACATTATAAGTCCCCCCCAAAAACCTGTATAAGCCTGTCCTTTGAAAGAAGTGACAAAACTTTAGTATCCCTCATCTATTCTGGACTCTGGGAAGAATCCAGCTAACTTAAAAGTTTTACAAAGTTCTTCCAATTACACTGAACTACACTTAATAGGCACTGACAATATAAATTATACCAATATACAAGTTTGCTTATGACATTATTTAATAAAGTATGGCATTTGGATGAATTTAGTTCTTTGTAAGGACAAACACAGACCTAATTTATAACTTAAAACCCATAATAATGTGGGTTACTGGTTAACCAAAACTATCATATCCAATAATTAGTTTGATGAATATGGTATTATATTGCATAATTAGTAACATTACATAAAGAGGTCCTTCCAAGAGGGCTGATAAACTCAAAAATGTGTAAGTCTGTATAATTCAACATATTTTCCTAGTGAAATATACTCAAAATGATCTATTTTAAGCAAGGAAAGCATAAGTTATATGCAGTTAAAATGCATTTTAAAATTTATCTTTATGAAACTTTTTCAACAAACCTCCCTAGAAACCAGAGTAAAACCTTAATGGTCTGGTTTGAGTTAACATTAAAATATCAAACAAAACTCAGAGGAACAATAAAACATAAGAGTTACGAGAGAAAGTATGTCGAAAACAAATAGTTCATTATGGATAAACCAGGAAATGGATAATTCAAATCATGGTCCAGAGACATCAATAGAGTAAGAAGTTAAGTATGACACAGAAACAAAACAAAACAACAAAAAGAGAGGCAGGCCAGGGATTTAGCTCAGTGGTGCTGCCACCTGCCTTGCAAACACAAGGTCCCGAGTTCAATTCTTGGTACCAAAAAAGAGAGAGGTTACAACAAAAGACCTAAAATTCTACCAGGAAATATTTGAACATAGCTAATTTATCACTAATACTAAACTACTTGCAAAATGGATAAGATAGTTTTCATAAGAAATAGAAAAGTAATGCAGCCACAACCATCAAAACAACAGTAAATGAAGAAAGGGGAAATGATAAGGAAACTAACAGCACCTGGAAACAAAAACTTATTTTTGAGCGTCCTAGAAGGTGAGAAATAAAAGGTTAAAAAACAATAATCATTTAATTAAGGGCAATACACTAGGTTATGAGAAGTCATGGTATTTAGTGCAATGCTAGAAGGGAAACTAGGTATATTATTTATTTTATAACTAACAGTGACAAAGGTAAACTATATTCTTATCAAAAGACATTATATGGCAATTCTTTATATTATTGTCCATAAAATACAAGTTGTAACATTAGAGTTCATTTAAATTTTGTGCAACCGCAGGCACAAGTTCCCGAGTTCGATTCCCGGTACCAAAAAAAAAAAAAAAAAAAAATTTGTGCAACCAGCTAAAGACTAGTGGGTGTAACATTCTAGCATTTGATTAGATACATAGTTAAGAGTTAAACTGAAGGAATTATTCTAATTTCAACTTCATAGACTATAAATCTTGAAAAATTAAGAGCTATTTAATATTACACAATGGAACAAAAAAAAATTCAACAAAGAGACTTGTAGTTCCTAGTCCAATGTGTAAGGATCTCAGAAACCATACCTTCATTCAAATAAGAACAAATATAAACTGAAAATCTGTAATTCCTTTAATTCCATTAAAGAATTGAGATCATTAGGCAAACCAATACCTCCAAAACTGACAAACCAGGAGGATGCAGAGTATAACAATTTACTAGAATAAATGGCCAAGGGCAGAAAGCTCCATGGAAATCAGTACCAGGATAAGAAAATCTAATCTGTAACAAATGAGGATCAGTGTGAGCAAGTTTGAGAGCTAAAAGACTCCAGAACAGGGAAGAACTGGCAGTTGTATACAGTTCCATAAGTTTTACCTAGAGAAGCCCTGTCAAGTTATGACAGGGATGGCTAGAGAAAAATCCCTTCCTGCTGCTAGTTGGAGATGCGGGATACCATTTTTAAATATTCTTTTCTTTTTAACAAGATCTGTTGTCAAGAGAAACTACTTTCCCAGAGCCCGGCTTGATAGAGGTTTACCAAGCAATCCAAGTGTTATGTTTTAGATATAGAATGTCCCCCAAAATTCTCAGGTGTAAGGAAGGTGATTGGCTCATGGGAGTGACTTGTTAGGAGGTGGGTCCTGATTAGAGAGGGGTATATGGGAATATGACCTGGAGGAAATATGAAGGTAGATATAGAGAATAGAGGCAAAGGCAGAGGCAGAGGCAAAAAGTATGTTTGAGACAAATTCAAATCTCCATATATTTTAGATTAAAATCAAGGTGAATATCCTGAGATTGCCACAGACACACTGAAAAGCCTGCTTCCATTTCCAAAATCCTGTCTTTATGAAGCAGGGTCTTCTGCAGGGACAGCAACCAAATTGAAATTATGGAGGAGATAGGATGAAAGCGACACACTTCAGACATCACTGTCTCCCATCAACTCCACATGGTACCATCTAGTTGCAGAAAAATAAGCTCCTACTAATTCTGCATTAGTATGAACTGTATATTATTTTATTATATATTACAATCATAGATAGCTAAGGTTAAAATATTATAGGTAGTCAGACAGGGCTAGGCCCTCGGGAGAGTCAGTGCAGCAGATGAGAACACATTACAACTGTGGCTAGAGATATAACAGTCAATGGCCAGGCCTCAAGATAAAGATGGAATGACCAGGGGCAGGGATTTAGCTCAGTGGTTCCACCCCCTGCCTTGCAAACACAAGGCCCTGAGTTCAATCCCAGGTACCAAAAAAAAAAAAAAAAAAAAAAAAAAATGACCAAGCCTACATGCCTCAATAACTTGAGATACTATAACTGGAATCACCTGGTCTAATAAAGTCTAGATAGACATCAGTCACCCAGATAGGTGACCAGAACCTCCAGAACCATCCCTTCCCAAAAACGTCTTCGCTGTTTCCATGCATGCTTGCTACGTGATCTGCTTCCTACTCGGTCACTATTACCTAAGCGGCTATACTTGTAATCTTATTAGTTGATTATAATTGGACCCACATTGTACCCACCTCATGATTTTGCTCTATAAAACAATCTCAGAGAAGTGGGTTCTGTGGCAACCCACTTTCAGGTCCCCTCCTGTCTCTCAAGCGCTATCTCACAATAAATTTTTACTATTCATAACCTCCATTGTTCCTTACAATTCATTCTTTGATTTGGGGGGACACAAACTCAGCATATCTGACATCTACCAGGTTGGTAGTTATATTTTTCCCCTCTGTCATTACAATATAATAATAGAAATAAAATGCACAATAACTCTAATGTACTTGAATCATCCACAAACTACCACCCATAGTCCCACCACAGAGTCTGTGGAAAAAAACTCTCATCCACAAAATTGGTCCCTGGTGTCAAAAAGGTTGGGTAAAAATCAGGAATAAAATAAGGGTGTCCACTCTCATCACGTATGGTCAACAAAGTACTTGAAGATTTAACTCCAGCAGTTAGGCAAAAGAAAGAAGAGACACAAATAAGAAAGGAAGAGATCAAATCATTCCTATTTGCAGATGATGTGATCCTTTACCTAGAAGACCCTAAAACATCCACCAGAAGGCTTTTACATCTGATAACTTCTGCAAAGTAGCAGCATACAAAATAAACATGCAGAAATCTGTGCCTTTTCTATATACCAATAATAAACCTGCAGAGGAAAAAATTTAGACTTCTATTTACAAGTTTGAAAAAAATTAAAATCCTGAGGAATAACCCTAAGGAAGAAGACCTCTATGATGGAAATTATAGAACACTGAAGAAAGAATTCAAAGAAAACACTAAAAGATAGAAGGACTCCTATGCTTATATATCAGCAAAATTAATTTTATTAAAATGGCCACATTACCAAAAGCAATCTACAGATTCACTGCAATTCCGACCAAAATTCCAAAGACATTATTCCAAAACTAGAAAAAAAATGATACTGAAATTCATATGGAAGTGCAAAAGACATAGAATAGCTAAAGCAATCTTGAACAAAAAGAACAGTGCTACAGGTATCACAATCCCCATTTTCAAAATATACTACAAAGCCATAGTAAAAAAAAAACAAAAACAAGATGGTACGGCACAAAAATAGACAAGTGGATCAATGGAAGAGAATAGAAGACACAGAGACAAATCCACACAACTACAGCCATCTGATTCTTGACAAAGAAGCCAAAGGCATATACTGAAAAAAAAAAGACACACCAACAAATGTACTGGGAAAACTGGGTATTCGTATGTAGAAGATTCAAACTAGATCCCTATCTCTTACCCTGAAAAAAAAATAAATTCACGATGGATCAAATCTTAGATATAAGATTTACAACTCTGAAACTCCTAGAAGATAACATAGGGGAAACACTTGAAGCTATAAGTACAAGCAAAGACTTCCTGAATAAGATTCCAATTCCACAGAAAATAATGGTAAGAATCAACAAATGGGATTACATCAAATTTAAAAGCTTCTGCACAGCAAAAGCAACAAGAGTGAAGAGACTGCCTACAGAGTGGGAGAAAATCTTTCCTAGTTACCTGTGCCACAATGGATTAATGTCCAGAATAAATAAAGAACTCAAAAAAAAACCCCAAAAAACATATAACCTAACCACTAAATGGGCAAATGAATTCAACATTTACTTCTCAAAAGAGGAAGTGCACATGGCAAATAAGTACATGAAAAACATTCAACACCTTTAGTCATTAGGAAAGTACAAATCAAAACTTCACTGAAATTCCATCTCAATCTAGTCAGAATGACTATCATCAATAGCAAAGAAATGCTGGTGAGGATGAGGGAGAAAAAGGAACTCTTCTACATTGCTAGTGGGAATGTAAGTTAGTACAACCACTATGGAAATCCATGAGGAGATTCTTCAAAAATTAAAAATATATCTACCATTTGATCCAGCTATACCACTCCTCAGTATATTCTCAAAAGAATTGAAGTCAGCACACTATACAGATACTAGCATTCTCACTGCACAACAATTCACAATAGCTAAGCTATAAAACCTGCCTAGATGCCTATCAATAGATGAATGCAGCACCTGAAAGGAGGCTACCCCGCTGCCATTCCATGCTCCTAGGGCAGAGAAGGCGAGCCAGTCCCAGCACCCAGAAGGAGGCTCCCCCACTGCCATTCCACACTCCTAGGGCAGAGAAGGCAAGCCAGTCCCAGCACCCGGAAGGAGGCTCCCCCGCTGCCCTTCCACACTCCTAGGGCAGAGAAGGTGAGCCGCACGGGAGCCAGAAGCAACACCCTCCCCAGTGGAAATGAGAAGACACGTTAAAAAAGCCTCAAAAATGGACTTCTAAATCACCTACAGCAACCTCAAAGGGAAACAAGATGGAACAATTGGATACTCAACCACCTGGACTCTCTGAACTGGCAACAAAAGAGGATCTGGGAAAAATGAAATCAGAAATAATTTCTCAGATAACAGCAAAGATTGTGCTCATGGTGCAAGACATGATTAATAAATCTAGAGAGGACACAGATGAAAATATAGAGGATCTGAGGAACATGATGGAATCCCAACATAGGAAACAAATGGAATCCATAAAACAGATGCAAACAGATTTCCAGGAGATGAAAAACTCCATTGAAAGTCTGCACAGCAGAATGAACCAATGTGAGGATAGAATGTCATATATAGAAGATTAGATTGCAATTAGTGACCAGGAAAAGAAAAAATGCTTCAAAATTGTAAGGAAACATGAGAAATCAATCCAGCAGCTGCTAGACGATGCAAAGAAGAATAACATAAGACTGATTGGAGTCAATGAAGAAAGAGGAGAGAGTGCAGATGACCTAAAAAAAACTATTCACAGAAGTGATGGCAGAAAATTTCCCAAGGAGGGGGAAAGAACTTGACATACAGATAAGTGAGGCATATAGGACTCCAGCGAGCCTTGATCAAAAAAAATCTACATAGGCATATAATAGGATTCCAGAAACCCAACAGAAGAACAAAATTCTACAAGCAGTGAGAGAAAAGAAACAAATCACATACAAAGGAAAGCCCATCAGAATCACAGCAGACTTCTCAATGCAAACCCTCAAGGCAAGAAGAGTTTGGAGTGATGTATTTCAAGCCCTAAAGGAAAACAGTCTCCAACCCAGATTGATGTACCCTGCAAAACTATATTTCAAAATTGATGGAGAAATAAGATACTTTCATGATAAAGAGCACCTCAGCAACTTCATGAATATCAAACCGGCACTCCAAAAAATTTTAGACAATGCCCTAGGAAAAGACAATGAGGATCACAACCCCAGGAAGCCCAGCAGAATGAATCCATTCGGCATGACAAATTAAACAAAAAGGGGGAGAATCCAAAAAAAAGAAAAAGTCATGACAAGGCTTTTAAAACTTTTAACTTCATCTCCATAATGAGTGTATAATTCAATCTTGTTATTGTACTGATTAGTATTTTTCTGATTCTAGAGTTGCACACCTTTCCTTGTGCTATACTGGCTATGTATCATCTTGTCTACTTTTTAATTGGGTTGCTATTAATGAACTGTAAGAGTTCTTTATATATTCTGGTCATAGGTTATATGCATTGTAAATATGGTCTGTTTAAGGACTACTTTTCATTTTAATGATGTCATTTAAAGTTCTAAATTTTGATGGAATCTCATTTATCAATTTTTTTCTTTTATACATCATGTTTTTTGTGTCCTAGGAAGTTCCTGCCTACCCTAAATTCATAAACATTTTCCCTTATAATTTATTCTTAAGCTTTATACTTTTAGGCTTTCATATTTAGGTTCATAGATCCCTTCAAGTTATTTTTATGTATGGAAATAAAGGATTGAGGATAATTTTTTATACATGGATACCAGATGTCCTAGTGCCATTTGCTGAAAACACTATCTTTTCCTCGGCTCTTGAATTGAGTTTATATTCTAGAAAATGTTAATGTTAAACAATCTTTCAAAACTCAGTGGACCATATATGTGTGGTTCTATTTCTAGATTCTCTGTTTTATTCCAATGATCTATATGTCTTTCCTTACACCAACACTGCCTTGATTACTGTAGCTTTAGAAGAAGTCTTAAAATTAGGTACTAAACATCTTCCAACACTGTTTTGTTTTGTTTTTCTTTTTACTTTTCTAGGTCCTTTGTACTCCTACATAACTTTTAAATTTCAATATCCAATTCTTCATTTATAGCAAGTATACATAGACCTGAATTTTTATATATACCTTGTGTTTTCTAATCCTGCTAAATTCAAGTACAAGTTCTAGGGGTTCCTAGACATTTCTTAGTATTGTCTCTGTAGATGATCATTTCATCTGCATATAAAGATTTGGCTTCTACCTTGCCAATCCTATCCTCATTGTGTCATTTTATTGCCAGATTATTTTGGTTTGGGCCTAGGTTTCAAAGTTTAATGGAAAGATGAAGAGTAAGCATATCTGCCCTTGTTCCCTACCTTAAGGAGAAAGCATTGTATCTTCTACATTCATATAAGGCGTTCTCGCTGGAAGTATGGAGTACATGTCTTTAATCTGTTGAGAAGGTTCTGTTCTACTTCTAGTCTCCTGATAGCTTTTACCACGAATAGCTGTAGAATTTAGTCCAATACTTTTTCTGCAACTAGTGACAGGATCATATGGCTTTTTCCTTTCCTCAGTTAAAATGATGACTTTTGGAGATGGATCTTCCAATGCTGAACCAACACTATAATAAAACCACTTTCTACATACTGCCAGATCTGACTTCTAATAGTTTGTTTTGTTAAACAAATTTCTATCTATGTTCATACTTTTTTCTTCTATTATCTTTATCCAGTTTTAGGATTAGCACAATGTTGAGTTCCTAAAATGAGGGGAGAAGTGTTCCTTTTTTTTTCTGCTTTAAATGTTTGATATAATTCATCAGTTAAAATGTATACGAGCCTGTTGTTATCATATAGGTAAGTTTTCAAGCTAGGAATATACTTTCTTTAATAGGTGCTATTCAAATTTTATATTTCCTCCAGAGTTAGTTTCATTAATTTGTCTTCCAAGGTACTTCTTAGAAGTTGCCAAATTTATTTCAAAACAGATTTTTGAAATATGCTTTCTGTATCATTTTAAGTTCTGTAAAATCTGTGGTAATGTCTCCTAGGTCTTGATATTTTAATTTTAAAAATGTATAATTGATATTGTGTAATAGGAAGTGAAGGTCTAAAGGAGCACGGAAAGTGGGAAGGGTAGGGGAAGGGAAAGAAGGGAAAAGAAAAAATATGAGAAAAGGACAAAAATGGAAAAAAAATCTTTGCAAATAGGGAAGGGTGGAGAGGGTGAAGGGAGGGCAGGGGAAAGGGAAAAAAAAATAAGAACCATGATACTCATGTAATGGTACAAGATCGTAATGATGTATGTAAATGTATTTTATACCTAAAATTAAGTTTATACCAATAAACTTAATGGGAAAAAAACAGATGAATGCATAAAGAAAATTTTATATATACATACATATATATATATATATATATATATGTATATATAGCAACATTATAGGCCCGTAAAGAAGAACAAAGCTTTTGTACATAGGGAAGGGAGGAGACTTGAGAGGGGAATGGGATAAAATAAAATAAAATTTATTTTAAAAAAAGAACAAACTCATGTCATTTGCAGGAAAATCTGTGGAACTGGAGACCATCATGTTAAGTGAAATAAGTCATACTCAGAAAGTCAAACATCACCTCTTTCTACTCATATGAGGAATCTAGGGTTAAAATAAAGAGACAGATATGACATGAAAGAAGGAAGACTATTAGAGAACAGAAAGGGGAGGGGTGAAAAGTGGGGGGAAAGAGAAATGATCAAAATGTTATATATGCATGTACAACTATGTCAAAATAATATGCACCAATAAAATTTTTTGAATACAAAATAAATGTGGGTTAGGTGGAAGCAATTTTACCTCCATGGTGCTTAAAGCTTTGTGATGCAACATCAAGTCTTGCCTAGGTCTCCACTCTACCAACCCCTGCAAAACTCAAACTTGCTAACCCAAAACTGTGTGACCCACTGACTTAAAATAAGTGCCTCTTATCAAACAAAATGGGAAAATATGTTTTCATTTATGGAAGTCAATTATTTTTAAAGGAATGCTACAGTTTCTACATTAAACTGAATATTCACTAAAGCATTGTGATCAACATCAATGAATACTTAAGAGTGCCAAAAGCTAAAAAAAATTAAATATTATTATTTTTTAAATTTTCATTAGTACATGTTTTTAGTACATAATGATTACACTCATTGTGGGGAATTGGTACACATATATAACATATCTCAATTCTTTTTTTCCCCTTTCCCTCACCCGCTTTTTAAAAAATATTTTTTGCCAGCATCAGTCATTTATTTTACAAGTCTCTCATAAACAGAGATTAACTATTATCAATACAGATTTAATAATAAAATTTTCTATAAGAAAACACAACTTTTGAGAAGTATTAATTCCAAATCAATGTGTCATATTAAAATCTATACTCTATTTTAGAAAGAATGTCTATGGACATAGGGAACAGAATTAGAATCGAACCCTTATCTAAGTTAACTTCCACTTTTAGTCCTAAATAAAACAACTTTATAGTAATAACAAACCTTAGGATCAAAGTTCTCATGATCCTTTAATTGATAAAAGAATCAAAAGTCAGAAAGCATAGCTGCCAAAAAGCTGCTCCCATTAGACACAGAAAAATTCCTTTCACCATTTTTTAAGATATTTATATCTTGAAAATGGTTCCTGGAAACACAGACCACATACACTGGTACCATAATAAACACTGATTATATGACTGCACATAAAAGAATTATATAATTCAAAAATACAATTTTTCAAAAGATAAAATCAAATCATTCCAGTTATTTTTTCTTTTCTACAAATGAAGCCTTGTAAAAATTTACAAATTTAAGAAACAAATGATAACTGGTAATAATAAAACAATGAATAATATACTGTTATAAAACTATACTATTACCTTAGGAGTTTAAATAAGTAAATATCAAAGCCTACTAATTCAGAAAATAATCAGGCTGTAAACAAAGTATAATAATGAAGAACAGACAAACTCTAGTGATTTCAAAATAGTAATGCTTTAACACAACAACCCTAATACTCTTAAAGAACATTATTGTGGGGCTAGGGATTTAGCTCAGTGGTGCTGCTGCCTGCCTTGCAAGCACAAGGTCCTGAGTTCAATTCCCAGTACCAAAACAACAACAAAAAAAAACAGTATTGTGAAAATTATTTTAAGACTTTTTTATAACACCAACCTGTTGCAATTCTTGTATATTTGCATCCTTGACCTGCAAAATTTCTAGAACTTTTCTGTCCTTAGCTTCAGATTTCTGTTTTTCTCTAGAAACAAGCATATATATAGACAGTTCATTAGTCATAATTGCTACCTAAACCTTTGAATGTTCACATCCTAATAATGAATATAACTTTAAAATACAAAAATTAAACCATTGTAAGTTGACAGCCCTTTCAGAATCAATCAAAAACCATATAGCAAGAGACAGCAACTTATAATGACAACCAAGACAACCTCATACTAACAAAATAGGTTAGTTTACAGATTTTGGTATATGATAAAAAATATAAAACATAATTCAGCCTTGATTGCAATGCCCTACAATGTTATCACTTTTAACATAATTAACAAATATATTCTTGTTTGTTTTGTTTTTGTTTTGGTACCGGGGATTGAACTCTGGACCTACTGCTTGCGAGGCAGGCAGCGGAACCACTGAGCTAAATCCCCGGCCTCTATATTCTTATTAATATAAACTCTTTATAGATAAAATTAATTAGACTATAGGCTACATATTACTATTTTTAAAGTAACAGTTTCAAAAATGAGAGAATCGGAGCTATACTAGTAAACAGTATTCTATGAGCAGAATTTTTAAGATTTCTAACACCTCCCTACACTTTTCTAGTCCCTGAGAATACTACTAACCAAACTGAAGGATAGTTGTATATTTCCAAACACAGGTCTCTGGTAAACAGAAAGTCATAACATGTAAAAAGAATTACCTTCTAAAAATAAACAAATACAGCTTTAAATAGGGAAAGGAACCAAGGTCTGAAGAGATTACATTCAGAATACTACTGGTCAATTTATATCACAAACGGGGAGAAATTTACTAGAAAAAGATTCACAGTTGTAAAACATTTTAGAAATAGTTAAAAGAAATAAAAATGGGGCCAGGGATTTAGCTCAGTGGTTTCACCGCCTGCTGCACAAGCACAAGGACCCAAGTTCGATCCCTGGTACCAAAAAAAAAAAGAAATAAAAATGTGCACCTAAATAAGCTATGAGTCACAGAATTTACAGATAAGGAAGAGGAAAAGAATCTTCCCTTAAAGAAAAATGCAGCAACTGCCTTAGAAAACACAAAAGGGATATCAGAGGAAAAACCAATCACAAAAGCATACAACAGGTTATAAGAGATAAGGTCAGGTGGTATAACAGTTTATAAAAATATTTAATTCTAATATATTAGCATAAGTTCAAATTTGAGGTTCTCCTCTAAATATATAGTACTAACAGAAAAACATAAAAGAAACATAGCTTTGTCTCTGAGAGTCACAAATGAAGCAGAAATACAAAGAATTAAGGTGGTACTTGCTATTCTTAGGTCCAGTCATGGGTTAAAGTGGAAAAGCAGAAAGGAACTTGGCTTCAGATATACTGGAAATAAAAGTGCCTTGCTGGTAAGTAGAACACCAAGCTCACTGTGTGGAACCAAGATCAAGGTGAGGCTCCTAACTCATGAAAGGAGACCAGTTTCTAGCCTGCCTTGCTAGAAACTAAGGATTCTATGGAAGTCTTTACAAAGGCAAAAGCTTATAGATATTGTACCCCAATCAGAAACTGGACTATCACACCCTACAGCAGAGGCACTAAATATACTGCATATATATATATATACATATACACATACACACACACACACGTATATATATGCATACCCTCATGTCACTGTTGGCAGAGTGCCTCACATTACCAATAGAAAACTTACTTCAGGAAAGAGGATGGGGTAAGGTTGACAGCTCAGTGGCAATCATAAAATTTAGAGGGAAAAACCCCACATTGAACAGAGAGGATTCATAGGGAATGAGGAAGAGAACAATAGCAACAAGAGCACTCTTTCCCTCACGACGTGCCCACAACGAAAACAATCTAAACATGAACCCGCAGACACCAGCACATGGGCTCAATAATCAGAGGGTGCAATTCTCAGAACAAAATGAAAGTAATGGGACACACTGAAGAATAAACATTTAAAATAAGTTAAAAGTGCTTAAAGACAAAAACATGACTAAGACTAAAAGTAAAAACAAAGCAAGAACAGGTGGATGTAAAAAAATTATTAAAAGTCTTAAACTTTATTTATAATCACTGAAGCAAAAACCTAAAAGCAGACACAGAGAAATTAATGAAATGAAAGATACTAATGAAATATTCATACAGAACACTGCAAAGAAAAATAATGAATTTTAAAATATGACATCACAGTAGAGACAGGTAGGTTTCACTCAGAAATTCCAAGATACCCTAAACATTCCAGAAATAACAATAACAGAATGAAAGATAAAGCAATATTTTGGGAGTAATTGCTGAGAATGGTTTAGAATTAAACAGTCCTCAGATTGAAACAGTACTTGGCAGAATAAAAAGGAAAGCATATCTATACATTAATCCATGGCTCATTTAATGTGTACTATTTCCTGAGCCCTTACTAAGGTAGCATTGGCCTAGGGACTAGAGATAAGGCAGTGAACAAAAAAACAAATGGCAGATGGGATTAACATTCTAGTACAGAGACACTGAAAATAAAAGATATATAAGTGAGCAACCTTCCTTTCACTACCAACTTCCCATTTATACCTGATGATCAACAAAGGACTCTGCTGATAGGTAACATTTGAGCAGAGAGATAAAGAAAGGAAATGAGAGTGATGCAGACCTCAGGAAAGTCTTCCAAGCCAGGAAAATAATAGAAGGTACAAAGAGGCTGAGGCAAGAACATATAGCAGTCAGCCCTTACCACAAGGTATGTGTTCAAAAAGCCACCCCTTGTGGCTGCCTGAAACCAGATAGAACCAAACCTTATAAAATGTTATGATACATATATATTTAGCATAAAGTTCAATTTACAAATTTGGCACTGATTGACAATAATAAAATAAAGCAATTATAACAATATGCCATAATAAAAGTCATAAATATTGTCTCTCAGTTTAATCCTGGAATTTTCCATTTAATATTTCCAGACCACACCTGACTGCAGGTAAATAAACCATGGAAAGCTAAACCACAGACAAGTAAGGCCAGAGGAACTTGGTATATTGAAATTGGTGTATTCAAAGAACAGCAAAAAAAAAAGAATTTTTGCAGTACGAGGGACAAGGGAATAGTAGAGGAGGACAAACAGTTCAATGGGGATAAAATAATATGTGGCTTTCTAGACCCTTTGAAACTCAGAGCTGACTCTCAGTGAAATAAGAAAGGAAAGGATAGTTTTAAGCCAAGAAATAATGCATTACTAATTAATATTTTAAAGTATCATACTAGCTCACAGATTAAAGATAGACATTAAGTATTGAGAGTAAAAACAAAAGGCCTGTTACCAAGCAAGTGCAGCATTTCAGACAAAAAGTACAAGTGAAAAGGACAAGACAGGTAGGTGTGATAATGTTGAAAAGTGATCATATCCTGGATATTTTTAAAGTAGACTCAACACAATTTCTTGATATATTAGTATGAGATTTAGAAAAAAGAGTAATGTCAAAACTGACTCTAAGGCTTGTCTGAGCAACTGGAAATTTGGAGTAGATAATACCTGAAATATAAAGCAGAAGGAAAGCAGACACTAGAAGTTTGGATTTGGACATATTGAAATCCAAGAGAAGTCAACAGATGGGCAAAAAACAAGTCTGAAGTCATTAAAGAAGTGGACACTAAAGACATGACTTTAGAAGTTTAGACCATAAGAGTAGACGAGATCACCTAGGGAGTGATTCTGAATAAATTAAATTTGAAGATTGAGTCCTGGAGCAATCCAGCAGTTACGGTTGTAAGAGTTGAAGAAGGAAAAACTGAAAATGATATTAAGAAGACAAGTCAGTAACATAAGAGGAGAATCAAGTGATAAAAGTAGAAGTGGTCTTTCTAGAAGAAATGAATTACTGTGTAAAATGTGGCAAACACATTAAAGAAGATAAAGGTTTAAAACTGCTAAATTTAGCAATATTAGTCACTAATGATCTTGACAAGAGCTGTTTGGGGAGAATGGTGGGTATGAGAGCTTAATTGGAGTGAGTTTGTGAAGTAAAGAAAAAACACAGAAATAGTAAAAACTCCTCTTCAGAGGAGTTTTTACTATTTAAAAAAGAAGCAAAGTAGAACAGTTTTCCAAGGGAAAATGACCTCCAGAGAAGTTTTTGTGTGTGTGTTTTTAAGATAGGAGGTAAAATGCGTGTGTGTGTGTGTGTGTGCTGACTGGAATGATCCAGGACAGTAAAAGATAAGGGTATGAGGGAGAAGGGAGAACTGCAGAGTAACATCCTTTAACTCCTGAGGCTTTACGTTTGCTCTGTTTAAGACTGAGATGGGAGTATAAACAGTTTTTGAAAAGAAATAAAAAGAGAGAACATCAGTAGATTCAGATATGTTGGTATATGTGGTTATGGAACGGAGTAAAAGTTCTAGTCTAAGAGTTTCTTTTTTCTCAATGGTACAGTAACCACTTTTGGTTGTATCCATTGTATTGACATAAGGCACCAAGTAATCCAAATAAGGGAAATACTATAACTCTCAACCTGCTAGGTATCTAAAACACTGAGTTTGTGTTCTCTAAAATCAAAGAGTGAGTTCTAGGAACAACAGAGGTTAAGTGTAGGAAGAATTTATGGAAAGAAAGATAGCATCTGTCTGAGAGACAGAAGAGGGACGGGCAAGTGGGTTGCCCGCCCACCCCACTTTTCAAAGGTGTTTTATTGACCAAAGCCATGAGGTGAGGCAGGTTCAAGGTGGGACAAAACTATAGTCAAGTAATAAGAGTACAAGAATTGTTGCTTAGGTAATATTGATCCAATGGGAAATCATGAGGTAGGACAAAACTATGATCAACCAATAAGATTACAACAAGTATAGTCACTTAGGTAATATTGATTACATGGGGATTAAATGGGGAAGGGTCATGGATAGAAGGAACAAGAATTTCCCTAGAAGGATTGGGCTAGGGAGATTTTAGTCCCCACTTAAGTTGACTGATGCCTATTTATTATCAATCGCTGCTATTCATCTCTAGGGGGAAGTATGTAAGTGTAGTATTTTTTCCTTTTTTATAATGCTGACCTTTAGTGAATGTGTCTCCATTGTCTTTTGTATTGACTCAGGGCCGGCCCTGTCTAACTACAAGATACCTAATTAACTTAGCTGTCTACAATAATATGAAAGTGAGAATAGAAAAAGAAAAGTTGGAAGCTGAAGATGAAAATATTCTAGGGTAATGGTACAAAAAGTGGGCCAGGAAAAAAAATAGAAAGACTAATAGGCAGTACTAGGAACCACTGCAAGTTAGTGGTCATAAACTTACATAAGACTAGCATTCTGATGGTTCTGGGATTTTCTCTAGCCACATTCAGCTCTCTGGATATATCATAGATACATAGTAAGATTTGGCAAAAAAGATGTTGGAAACTGTGCAAACACATATATTATTACTACTTATTTTTAATTTTTGTACTTTATCCCACTTTATTTTCTTGCTTCCTGTGTAGCAAAGATTTATAACACATTTCATGCACAACTGCAATCCACTATCTTCAACTAGGCATTCAGTTAATGTTTCTCTTCTAAATAGTGAAATTTAACATACTCTCAGAAAATTAATGCCCCCTTTTATTGCATAGTCACTGCCTGTCAATGTAGCTGCCATTTTACATTTTACTGTATTTATTGATTTTTTTTTTTCTTTAAAAGTTTAGCTTTAATGACAAACATCTATTACACCAGTTTCCTTTCAAAATTAGATGTGAATAAACAATTTCAAACAGGAGGTACCACAGGGCCTCTTCAATACACTGTACTCAATCCACTAGGCCCCTGGGGATGCCCAGTGATATACGCACTGAAGCAGTAATGTAAGTCTGTGAGCCACTGCTCTTGAACACCACCACTCTTCACTGTAGTGATATTCTTGATGATCTGCTGCACCAAGATAGCATTGGTCAACATGTGAGTCCTGAGGGGAGCATGCTGAAGCAGCAGGTGAAGCAGCTGGCCAATAACAGGCAACTCTTCAGGCCCAATTCTGTTCACGCACAGGCATTGTAGCATCAGCCTGAGGACTAGAGGCAGGAGAGCCAGGATGGAGACACAGGCCTCCCACAGGTTGTCCCTCTTTTTCAGATGTTCAGGTTCCCCTTTCTCTAGAGTAAGCAGAAAATAAAGAAGAGTGTAGCAACAAGAAGCCAGAAATGACAGTAGACTTTCACTAACTACACACGTATGATCCAGGAGCTTACAGATAACACCAAAAACACAGCCAGCTGTGCTGTCAGGAATTACAGTCAATGCAACCAGATGCTTACTGATGGCACTTTGCAGGATGTCAAAGCTTTGACTTCGGGCAAGGATAACCAAAAAACTGTGACAAACTCTGTTACATGACAATGGTGCAAAAATTGATCCAAGTCTGTAAGGTAGAGAAGCACAGGAGAAAGCTGAGTCTGGACAACATGAGGAACTCCTCGAAGACTCTGAAGCCAAGTCAGCTCCTCTTTCGAAAACCTGTTTAGCCCAGAGTGATCTTCAAGAGTCTCTGTCACAAATTTCCTTATCGTATTTATCAAACCGGAATCATTCTGCAAAGTTGAGGTATTTGCCAAGGAGACCATGATATCAGACAGCGTTAAATTCAGTAAGAGATGATCTATGTTATTGGAGAGAATTGTGCAATTCGTGATGCTTTTGTCTCTTTCCTTCTTTGCTTGGTTATGTCTTTTAAGGCATATGGAAAATGACTCATAAAATGGTGTTTGAAATCAATAAGATAATTCTTTCGAAGCCATGTGAATGCCTGTGTTCCCTCAAAACTCATATGAAGCCTTAATTCCCAATGATGGTATTTGGAGGCTGAGTCTTTGGTAAATAATTAGGTCATATGGCAGGCCCACATGATTTCAGCACCATTATAAGAGAGATGATCCTGCTCTCTACACATGAGGATACAGCAAAAAGGCAAGAAACCCCTCATTAGGAACCAAAATAGCTGGCAACTCAATTTCAGGCATCCCAGTTTCCAGAAGTGTGAGAAATAACTACTTTAGCAAACCACCCTGTAGTATTTTGTTCTGGAAGCCAGAGGCAGACACATTCTTTAGAGATTCTGATACAAACTAAAGTCTGAGTCACTGAAATGACACAGGTGCCAATAGATTAATCAAAATGATAAGCCAGAAATATGTCATAGATCAAATATAAACATAACATAAAATATAAACTTAAAAATTTATCAATGTTTTATAACCAAAAACCACTAAAACTATTTATAATTTTGAAATTAAAAAAAAAACTCAAAATCTTGATGGAAATTTCTCTAGTAATTCCTCCTAGTAGTATGAGATATTCTCATAATGAGAAAATGCTCCCAAGAGAATATTGCATGAACATGGTTATTTTTTATTTATAAAAATAAGATGAATAAAGGTGATTTCAAGTTTGAAATATCACCAACCTATCTGGATAATTCAATTAGTACTTATTCTCTGTATTTATGAGACATTTAAAAAGGTTCCCAGAAAAAAAAAGGCACTGTCAGGAAGTTGATGATGATCAATGACTGAGACAAACTCCTGTTTAGCTAATTAGAACCACTGATGTGCAATAATGATGTAAGCTAAGAATATTTGCAGACTTCTTTAGGATGAAAAATGAAGTGAAGAAAGGCTGTCAAATGTGTACAAGTTTAATGTTCCAATCACTTTTCCCGAGAGTATGACCCATTTAAACATTTAGCACTGTTGTACTTAGCCATATGAATTACCATGCTAACTTTTTACCATTTTTCTAAACTCAAAAAAAGTGAGAAATTATTATCATTAAGCAACAAAATTTTATTGTGTTACAGACTATGCCATATATTATACAATATGACAGGATCATATTTTCTGGGTTTGAGCCCATTTTTAATGAGATGTCAAAATGAAATATTACAGTCTAAAAGAAACATTTAACTATAATTGAGATAATGATATTAGTATGAATTAGACACAAAGAAAATAAAAAAGCAAAACTTACTGTAGTTGATTATTCTTAATTAACAATAATAATGCACAAACTAAAGCTACTTGAACTGTGTTCTTTCATTTGATTGCAGTATCTATTAAAATGCAGATTTTATACATTTATTGAGTTTCACTTTATTAAACATTGCTAATTTCTAGTAAACATCTAGATTCTAAATCAGTAAGACTTATAAAAATGGAAGTTTAGGGAAATGAGGATAAAATTTTTTTTCTTTTATTCATGAAGTATTTTAGAACTACTCTATTTTGAATATGCATAATAAGTTACTATTATGGTATCTATAAATAATAAAAATTGAAAAAGATGTTATAAAAATAAACATATTACTTCACACTAAAAGCACATTTTCCTTTACCCTAAAAAGCCTTATTAAAAAATACTAATACTCTGAAATATAACAGATCCTAATGCATTAAAAACTTTCATATAAAATATCTTAAGGGTGCACATATATTTATTTATTTTACCATTATACAGAATTCAGTTTTTATTATATAATTCAAAAATGAGAACTATTGTTTTATATTTAATATAAAATACATGATTAAAACCACATGTGAAAGCCAAAACTTATGCTAGAGAAATCAGCTTCACACATTTAAAAAAAATGACTTTTAATCTTGTTCAATCAGGTAGGTCCAGAATAGAAGACAGAAGAATAAAATTAGACTACAACATCTGAATCTAAATCTGTAAATTATAGCATACTGATAAATGCTTTAAACAAAGAATAATTTAATAGACTAATTCTTTATACTTAATATGTTAGCAAATAATATTATTACAGATATTTAATCAACTCATTTTCACATGTAAAATTGAAGCTCAAAACACAACATTTTGTTTCATATTTAGAAATTAGATGACTATTTCTGGATTCTTCTCCATTTTTGCTGTATTAATTGAATATCCAGTTTTTCTGCATATACTATCAATAACATCTATAAAAGGATTGGAAAAGATTACACATTATATGCCTTTAACAATTGTGCCAATATGTTTCATGTAGAATTTGAAAAATCTCTTATAGTGTTCAAAAATATCAGCACTTCAGAACAGACTGTTTTAACATCTGCACATCACCAGGGTTGCCCCCAAGGATTTTTAAATGATGCCTGCCTGTGCTGAATAAAGTGCTAACTTGCACCTTGCATTTCATACTGTGTCCTGAGCAGCCATCCAGTTGGTACAACACCAGCTGAATTCCCACAGGCCACTGTTCACTCAGGCTTGACTGCAATTATCATGTCAATATTTTGTGCTCTGATATGCAGATACGCACACATGCTGCATAATACTTCCTTCTCCATGGAATGTTGACTTATGTTCAATGTTTTGGGAATTTTTAACGAAAGCAGAATAAACTTTCATTAAATGAAGACAGCCTTGATTATTTTACCTTAAAACAAAAATTAGGTGTCTGTATTATCTTCTGCCATGTAAAAATTATAAAATTTTAAAGTAAATGTGCTTCATTATATTCTCACAGTTCTTTAATGGGCTTCATAAAAGTTAAAAGATTATTTTTCAAGCTTCTTGTATCTATTGTAAAAGTTCAAATATGTTTCTTCAAATTTTAGTGTATGTTTTCTCACAAGAAACGTTAGAATCATTCCAAAAAAGCATCTTTCTGTTAGTTTCCATGACCATCTATTCATATCTTTTACCAAGGAATTCATAGCTATTGCAACAGGAAAAGTCCTTAGCAAAACTATATTTATGCCCTTAGCGGAACAGCCTAGCAGCAATGCTGCCAGATGGCAGAATCCTGGCATCTACACTTCTGGGGTCTCCTACCAGCCATGCTAGTACCATGCTCCAAAATGCAACCCCTTTGCAGACTATGTTGGCTTAATACACAAGGGACAGTGTAGAACCATATAGCAGCTGTGCAACCCATGTGTTTAGAAGTACAATGAAAAAGGAGAAATGTTTTCCCAGTGATGAGAATATATGGTATATAACCTTATAGCAACAGTCTGCTTATCAAGCATCTAAACTTTTAGCTCCAAACATAAATATAAAATAATTTCTTATATTCTATGAGGTTGAATTTTTCAACAAGTAACTCAAAGATAACTCAAAAATGAATATAAACATATCAATAAAAACCAAAAATCATCTTGCCTATTACATTCTCTTTTTATGATTCCCATTTTCCAGTACTGAATTTTCATTCCCAGGCTGAAAAAGTAGAAAAGGGAGAAGAGACTGAAAATAGGAGAGTGACTATAAAACAAAGTATTCAGAAGTCTACCTAATAGTAAATAATATTAAAAAAAAAATCATCTCTTTGAGATTTATACAAAGACTCAGCATTTAGAAGAAAAAACAAATAAGAAAATAAGACAATTTGAAAAAGAAATATATGAAAAAAGAGAAGTATTATCACTGGTAAATACAGGTATCAATTTGAGATTTCTGAATTTGAATTTTCAAATTCAAGTACAATATACATTATTTTTAGAATTAGTAAACATCAATTGAAATGTAATATTAAAAGAAAAGAACATCAAAAAGCTGTGTCATTCCTAGAAACCCGTATATAGAAAATTTAACTGACTTTTTTCAAGGCTACATAAACCAATTAAAAAGGAATTTAAACTACAATATGAAATAACAATTATAAGAATATATTTACTGTTAGGCATTATTATAATTTCTGTACATACATTAACTCAAAACAACTTTACTCTCATTTTTATTTTATAGAAAGCACTATGACAAAGAAAAATGCGTATTTTTTTCCCCAAGTGACACAAATAGCTAGCCAAGATTCCAAACCAAGCAGCCTTGCTCCAAAGTCTAGTTCTTGATCACTAATCACTTAAGGTAACTTCGTTTCAGATGTTAGATTAAAATGTTAAACAAATTACAATGAATAATGTACAAATTTTCTCTTAACAGTCTTTAAAGCTGTTAAATTAGATCTTGAATTTTTCCATCCATAAAGATGACAAAATAATCACCTTTCTGGGCCAGGGATTTAGCTCAGTGGTTCTGGCCCCTGCCTCGCAAGCGCAAGGTAACGAGTTCGATCCCCAGTACCAAAAACAAAACAAAACAAAACAAAATAATCACCTTTCTTTCTTAGATTCTTTCTTTTCTGTAGTATTTTATTGAGGTAAATGTCAGTATTGCCTATGAAGCTGTTTTAACATGTAGATACCTCAATCTTATCCTATACCATGGTAAATAACAATCTTACAGAGGTCATGGTGACCTCTAGCTCAAGAATGGTGACCATAGCTCAAGAATCTCTTAAATGAACACAAAACTCAGTGAAAGAAATATTTCTGTAAGTTTTTTTCTTAAAACCTAAGTGGTTAAAATTGAATGTTATTCCCTACACATCCTCTAACCAAAGTTTTAACCCCTTGAAAAACTTTTTTAAGTATTATTGCCATTTTTGAGTACATACCTATTAGTAGACAAGCTTGAACTAAATTGCTTAATGTATATCTTCTGTAATAATTTAAAGAACATTTTAAAAAATACTTTTAAAATGGGGGCCAGGGATTTAGCTCAGTGGTTTCGCCGCCTGCTGCACAAGCACAAGGACCCAAGTTCGATCCCCGGTACCAAAAAAAAAAAAAAAAAAAATACTTTTAAAGATGTGAACAGTTCCAGAGAGTTTAATTACCTATAATGTTTCAAAATTCCTTACAATAAAATTAAATCTTATAAAGACTTCTGTAAGTTCTGATTTTATGTAAAGTGGAAGAAATTCTCATTCATAATAAACAAAATTTTAATCATAGAAAAAGTACTCTTTTAATTAACAAGTACTACAAACAAAATAAGAGTGTTGAAAGAAAATAAATGTAAGAACAGAGCTTCTTTATTAAGTAAGCAAGATCAGGGAATATCTCTCTAAGCCAATGATTACATTTCTATCAGAAGCACCTTCAGGGGAACTTGTTTTTTCTCTTTCCCTGATCCTCTATCCTCACATTCAATTTTGTGCAATGCTGAGCACATAGTAAGCATTTAATAAATAATTCTGAATTGACTTTAAAGTATTTATTAAGCACCTATAGTTATACAAACTATCCTATAATCTATAGATACCTAGAAATTAAAAACATATACAAGTGGATTGGGAATTTATGTCAGTGGTACAATGCCTACCTCACAAGTGTGAGGTCCTGAGTTTAATCCCCAGTACCACCCCACAAAAAAAAAAAAAAAAAAAAAAAAAATATATATATATATATATATATATATGTTTCAAGCAGGCTTAAGTTAAAAAAAACACAACTATAAATTCTTTGGTATTTTGTGCTGAGATGGGAAAACAATGAAAAGGAAGAAACCACAGTCTTCATTGAGAAGAGATGAGGATACAATTGGAAGGTCACACCACTGGCCTGCTCCATCAAATATCCTTCATTTCCAGAAGTATGAGTTCATCATAGCATAAATGGAATAAAATAATGAGTACAAATTACTTCCTCTTTTAAAGTTTCAAGACACTGTAGCTAAACTTTAAAGTTGAAAGTTGAAACTTTAAAGTTTCAAGATATTTTTCTTGACTAGTTGACATGCAGGTAAAAGCTCATTCTCCCCTTAGGCTGCAGGTAAAAACAGGGCCTCCAGAACTATATTGCCAGATTTCAAATTCTGACTCTACCATTCATTAGCTCTGCAAGTTTGGGCAAATTACTTAACTTTTCTGTGACTCAGCTCCTTCATCTATAAATTGGGAATATGAATAGAACCAGCCTCACAGAACTACTCTGAGAACTCATTTAATACATGGAAAGCACTAAAAATGATGTGTTATCCATAATAAGCATTCAATGAGTATAAGCTATTGTGGTTGTTCCACTATTAAATTATGAACACATGGACTTGCAAATGTGTCTTTGTAATATTACACAAGAATCACATTTTCCCATAAGGTTCAGAATAAACTTCCTTTCAAATGCAGCATTCTAAAAAATGATTTTGTGTTACAGCAGCGTTTAGTACACTTCAGTGGTCAGGTATCTTTAAGAATTAATCCAATATCCTTAGTCTAGTATAAGACAGTAATTGACACCATAAAACCCAAAAACATCACAGATGGCTTTTAATTATTTTCCCTTATATGTCTTTATAGTAAGTTTCATATTTTATTTTCTGCTTATTCATACTACCTTGCACATTAATATCTTCCTCATGTTTACACCACTTAATATGTTTCAATATTTTACTCATTATTTCTCTTTGTAGTCTAGATTATGTTTAAACATGTTTATATAAAAAACTTTATTCAACAATGTTTCCATGAAACCTCTTCTACAAGTACCCTTCCACCAAAAAAATATCGTATGTCATCCTTTTCTTTCATAATTACTCAATTTCTAAAGAAACTTTGCTGATCAAGGATTCTCTATTTTAAAACAGAGAAATCAGTTATGCCTGAACTCCACATAGAAAGTGAAGAACATAGAAGAGAATGAGCTATTCCCACAATACCCAGAATGTGTGCGAAGGTTCCCAAAGGTGCTACAGCAAACACACAGGGGCTCTATGGAGTACTTCAAATGTTTGAGGGAAACAGAAACAGCTGACATCTGTTGAATATTGCAAAAATTACTAGCTAGAAGAAGTTTAAAGTTTCAAGGTAAGACAGTACTATATTCCTTTCATGGCATCATAGCTTTATGAAGCTGAGTTTTTAATAGTTGTTGTAACAAAAAATAAAAATAAAAACAAGCAAGCAGAGAGCAAAAAGCAATGTGATACAGAAAATAAGGGTGGCCGTGGCCAACCTGACTATAATGTTTGAGAAATTATCCAGTACCCAACAGACTCATCATGCTATTAGTAAACAATTACGATGATTTAAGAATAAAAAGAAAATGTTTCTTTTAATTTATTCACATATTTTAATGGCCATTATGTTTTTAGGAACTAAATATTTAATCAAAGGAACTATTAAGTTCTTGTTCTTTGCCTTGAAGCACCATGAAAAAATTACTAATGGCATGATAAACTGAGAACATGTAGGAATCCTTGAATTAATATTTAAAGAAAATATCTTTTATTTAAATGACTAAGAATTATAATAATGAGTGAACAGTTACTAACTGTAACATTAAAATAACAATGTTACTTAAAAGTCTTAATTGCTATAATTACAACTCTACTCATTCTTATACAAACTTAATCTCACCACTTTCTATACCAACCTCGGTATTTTACCAGGCTTTTATCTTCAAGTCTAAATTGAAGGGTGTAAGAATATAACAACTCAGGTACTAAAAAATAAATCATATATTCTTGAGGTTAAGTGGAGATATTTTGGCATAAATTTTTAACCATTAAGAATTACCAGATATAAGTATCATTGTTTATTATCAATTAATTTCATTATGAGAGAGCTATCTGAATAGAATATAACATATATATCTGAATATAACAGAATATATCTGAATATAACAATAAAAACTTTTTGTGGGCCGAGGATTTAGCCCAGCAGCACAGTGCCTGCCTGACAAGAGTGAGATCCAGAGTTTGATGCCAGGTACCAAAAGCAAAAACTTTTTGAATTTTTGATATCTGTTATATTGAGATATTTTTCATTGTCAGGTGAATAAATCAAAACTCACAAGATAATACTGAGTTACTATGTGTTCACAATGCAATTTATCTACTAAATTGTCTGAAATTTCTGGATCACTTCACAGCATATAAAACTTAATTAACTTACACTTCCAGCCATGATGGAGTAAAAGGATCTAGATTCGTTTTGCTGTCTTAAATAACTTAAAAAGTACATAAAGTATACAAAATATTTTCAGCCACTAGATAACAGGTAACAAAAGGTCCAGGATCCCTGAAGAAAGGTAACTAATTAGGTAAGCTCTATGACTGCTTTACCTTATTACCTAGAGGCAGTTCCCAAGCTACAACAAAAAGAGAGGAGAATAAAACAGAGCTCAGAGTATGATTAAGTAGACAAAGACTGCTAATTAAGTAAATAAGAGCCTGGAGTTCAAGAAGGTCAAGGCAGCTAGAATTTTGTGACAAAGTACTGCAGGATAGAGCTGAGTTGAAAGAGCTAGTTCTAGAAGTCTCCAGAAGGCCCCTTTTGTTCCAGTATTGATCAAGCTATGCCCAAGTGAAAAGTACTTCAGGCATGAGAAAGAGTGATTGGAAAGCAACAGACATTCCAGATGGCTGGAAAAACTTCATGTTCCCCTAAGTCAGAGTGAGAAAACCTCACTTCATAATATTCAGGGGATTAATTGGAGTCTTCTAATGTGTAATGCCTTATTGGTGAGATTAAATCCAACCTATACTGAAAAGCTGCTATAGACACACCCTAATAAAGCTTAAATCTACACTCATAAAGATCAAACTAATCCACAAATAACTTCATGCAGAACAAATTAAAAATTTTTGGTGTTGGAGATTGAACCCAGAGCCTCACACATGCTAAGCACATACTCTGCCACTAAGCTTTGCCCCAAGCCGCTCAACATTCTTTAAGGGAATATAAGAAAATTCCAGTAATCAATAAGATAAAATTCACAATGCCTGGCATCTAATCAAGATTTACAAGGCATTTTTTAAAAAGTAAAAACATATGACCCATAATTTAGAAAAAAAAAACTGATGGTTCATTTAATAGGATTAGGACTCTGAAAAAACTATCATAAATACAAAAAAGATACTTAAGAATTTATTAAAACTTATTGAATGGAGAAAAACTGAAGTTCATGGAACTTCTAAACATGAAAAATAGAGTATCTGAAATTAAAAATACACTAAATGGTATTAATAGAAAATTAAATAATCCAGAATACCTGAAAACTTGAAACCAGTAGAATGGAAATTATTCAAAATAAGGGGAGTCATTTGCTTACTATTACCTAAGACCCTTTGCCTGAAATACTTAGTACTGTAAAAGTGCATCGTAGCATTTTCCAAACAAAATTGTTTAAACAATATTGAGTTCACTGGAATCACTAGCAAGTCTCACAAGGTGAACAACTCATTTTAAAAGTACATAAAGAAAAAAAAAGCAGTCTAGGAGTATAGCTCAGTGGATACTTCCCTGCTACCTACACAGCCCTAAGTACAATTCCTAGCATCACAAAAGAAAAAAAAAAAAAAAAAAGACTGTGGCCTAGAGACTGTAGATGTTATAAGAGTTATACATATTAAAAAGTCATTATCTCTGCAGTCTCTACACTGACTTCAATATGAAAAATATCTTCATAATATATGCTCTCATAGTAGAATTGGATTAATTTCAAAATTTCACATAGAAACATAAATGAGAAATCCAAACGTGATCATTTTCTCCTTGGCTTTTCCTCTCTGACACACTTTAATAGGACATTTGTATTTTAAAGAAGTGCTTTTTCAAAACTCCTTTTAAAAATCTAAGTTCTTTAAAATCAGCATTATACTTTGTGTAATACAGTACTTTTTGTCTTTTTCAGACACAAAAGTTTGAAAAATACTTGAACTGAGAAAGAATACAAAGAAACAACAATCATATAAAACTGTATTTGTATATAAATATATAAACACACATATAATTGTTGTTTCACTAAAAATTTTTAAGCAACATAGTACAAGTATATATACAATACAAAACAAAAGCACAATTCAAAAAAATCAAATTTTTATAAGATACAAAAATTTTCTATTTGCACAGAAAAAATACATCAACTATTGTAAAAATTTTCACTAGATAACAGGACTACAAATGATTATTTCAATAACAATGACCATACTTCATATTTAAAAATGTTTGAACCCTGTTCTGACTCAATTATTTTCTTACCTTTAAAAATATACACTAATGGCTACACGGGCATGTGCAGGCTTCCACCAGAGGCCCACTATTCCATCGGTGAGCGCATGCAGATCCTGGAGAGCAGCTGTGTGGCCCAGATCGGCATGCCTGCAGGTGGATCCCAGTTGGGGATCCACCTCAACCCTTAGAGGCTCCCGTGCACCCGCCCAGGCCAAGGCCACCCAGAGAGGGGCTGCAAGGGTACTTGGGCTTCTGCCCGAGGCCTGCCATACCATCAGCCACAACCAGGGACACATCTAGAGAAGACCTGTACAAGCACACAAGCAATACGCAGAGGCTTGCCTAATACCATTGATAAGTGAATGGTAACCCTGGCCAAAGCCTATGCAGACAACATGAACTGGGGTGCACACCCCCCCAACCAAAGGTGCTCCCAGACAATAGCTACATAGAGGCCCCAACGAGAGGCACACCTAGATACCATCCCAAGTGTGCACAGGTCCCAGGCAGAAGCCTGCCCAGACAACAAGTCATCTCAGGGATCCAGAAGGCCACCACTCAGAAACCAGGAATTGGTGTACTGGTGAGCAGCAGAGTAGAGGCTGCTCATACTGAGAATTCAAGACCATTCGATGAGCAAAAAGTCACCCCACAGAGACACAGGAGGCTGCACCTGTTGAAATGAGAAGACACGAAACTAAGTCTCGAAACCAGACTTCCAGATCACCAAAGGCAAGGTGGAACAATCTGATACTCAACCACCTGGACTCCCTCAACTGGCAACAAAAGAGGATCTGGAAAAAATGAAATCAGAAATAATTTCTCAGATAACAGCAGAGATTTGGCCCATAGCACAAGACATGATTAATAAATCTAGAGAGGACAGAGATAAAAAAATAGAGGAGTTGAGGAACAGGATGGAATCCCAACATAGGAAACAAATGGAATCTATAAAAAAGATGCAAACAGATTTTCAGGAGATTAAAAACTCCACTGAAAGTTTATACAGAAGAATGAGCCAATGTGAAGATACAATTTCAGATATATAAGATAGGATTGCAATTAGTGACCAGGAAAAGAAAAATTGCTTTAAAATAGTAAGGGACCACGAGAAATCAATCTAGCAACTACTAGACAATCCAATGAAGAATAACATCAGACTGACTGGAGTCAATGAAGAAACAGGAGAGCGTGCAGATGACATAAAAATCTGTTCACAGAAGTAATAGCAGAAAACTTCCCAAATAGAGGGAAAGAACTTGACACAGAGATAAAGTGAGGCATATAGGACTCTAACTAGCCATGATTAAAAAATATCTACACATAGGCATATAATTGTTAAGATTCCAGAAACCAACAGAGAAACAAAATTCTACAAGAAGTTAGAGAAAAGAAATAAATCATATACAAAGGAAACCCCATCAGAATCACAGCAGACTTCTCAACATAAATCCATAAGACAAGAAGAGCATGGAGTGATGTATTTCAAGCCCTAAAGGAAAACAGCCTCCAACTCAAGACTGATGTACCCTGCAAAACTATCTTTCAAAATTGATGGAGAAATATGACACTTTCATGACAAAGAGCACCTTAGGAACTTCATGAATACCAAACCAGCACTCCAAAAAATTTTGAACAATATCCTAGGAAAAGATAATGAGAATCACAACCCCAGGAACTCCTGCAGAATGAATGCATCAGGCATGACAAGAAATTAAACACAAAGGCGGGGGGGGGGGGGAATCCAACAAAAAGAAGGTCATGACAAGGATAAGTCAATACATATCAGTTATAACTATCAATGTTAATGGTCTCAATTCACCAATCAAAAGAAACAGACTGGCAGAATGGGTCAAGAAACAAGACCCAGCAATATGCTACATAAAAGAAACACACTTAATTCCAAAAGAAACTCATAGACTGAAAGTTAAATGGTGGAAAACAATACTCCATGTGACAGGAACCCGAAAAGAAAGCAAGAGTAGCTATCCTCTTTGCAGATCAAGTGGATTTCAAACAAACATTGATTAAGAGAGACAAAGAAGGACACTACATCCTTGTAAAAGGAACAACCAAAGAGGAAGAGATGACAATCATTAATATACATGCAACAAACACTACTGACCCAACTATATAAAACAAACAGTAATGAACGTGAAAAATCATATAAGCAGTCATACAATACCTCAATACCCCACTGTCACACACAGATAGATCAACTAGACAAAAAATAAACAACAAAATACTAGAACTCAACCAAATTCTTTAACAAATGAACTTAACATGTTTACACAGTGTTCCACCCCACAAAACCAGAATACACATTCTTTTCAGCTGCACACAGGTCATTCTCTAAAATAGACAACATACTCACTCATAAACATGTTTAAGTAAGTGCAAAGGAATTGAAGTTATCCCCTGTATATTATCAGACCATAGTGCAATGGAATTGGAGATCAAGATCAAAAGAAACCACAAGAATTTCACAAACACATGGAAACTGCACAACACACTTCTAAATAACCAATGGGTCACAGAGGAAATTAAAGAAGAAATCAGACAGTTCCTGCAATTGAATAACAATGCCAATACAACATATCAGAATCTATGGGACACAATGAAAGCAGTCTTATGAGGGAAATTCATAGCTGTGAACATTCACATTAGGAAAACAGAGCGAGCTCAAATACACAAACTGAGGCTGAAGCTCAAGTTTCTAAAAAAGAAGAGCAGGACAAACCCAAAGCTCATACAAGGAAGGAAATTATAAAGATCAGGACAGAAATCAATGCAATGAAGACTAGGAGAACAATACCAAAAAAATGAATGAAGCCAAGAGTTGGTTCTTTGAAAGAATAAACAAAATGGACAAACCCATAGCCAACCTTATCAAAAAAAGGAAAGATAAGCCCAAATTCATACAATTAGGAATGAAAAGGGTGAAATTACAACGGACCCTGCAGAAATCCAGAGGATCATCAATACCAACTTCGAGAACCTATACACTAATAAGAAGGAAAACACAGAAGAAATGGACACATTCCTGGATATATATGAATTACCAAAGTTGAACAAAGATGATCTAAATATTCTAAATGACCCAATATCAATCAATGAAATTGAAAATGTAATGAAAGACTTACCAACTAAGAAAAGCCCAGGTCCTGATGGCTTCACTGCTGAATTCTACAAGACATTTAGAAAGGAACTATTGCCACTACTATTTAAACTCTTCAATGAAATTGAAAGGGAAGCAATACTCCCAAATTCATTCCTGGAAGCAAGCATCACCTTGATTCCCAAAGCAGAGAAAGACCCAGAAAGACCCAACTGAAAGAGAACTATAGGCCAATCTCACTAATGAACATAGATGCAAAAATCCTTAATAAGATATTGGAAAATAGAATACAGAAGATCATCAAGAAGATCATACACCCTGACCAAGGGGGATTCACCCCAGGGATGCAGGGATGGTTCAACATACGCAATTCAATAAATGTAATACATTATATTAATACAGCCAAGGACAAAAACCATATGATCATCTCAATGCATGCAGAAAAACCATTTGACAAAATCCAACATGCATCTATGATAAAAATCCTACAAAAAATTGCATTCAAAAAAATCCAACATGCATCTATGATAAAAACCCTACAAAAAATTGGAATAGACGGTCTCTACCTCAATCTGATAAAAGCCATCTATGCAAAACCAACAGCCAATATCACACTAAATGGTCAAAACCTGAAATCCTTCACACTAAAATCAGGAACAAGACAAGAATGTCCACTAGCACCACTCCTATTCAATATAGTTTTGGAAACATTAGCCACAGCAGTTAGACAAGAGAAAGAAATAAAAGGAATAGAGATTGGAAACAAAGAAGTCTACTTGTCATTTTTTTCAGATGACATGATACTCTATACAGAAGACCCTAAGAACTCAACCAAAACTCTTCTAGACTTAATAACCAAATTCTGTAGAGTAGCTGGATACAAGGTCAACACACAAAAATTAGTAGTTTTTCTGTACAGGAAAAAAGAGACTCACTGAGAGAGAAATGGGGCAATCAATTCCTTTCACAGAGGCATCCAAAGAATTGAAATAGTTAGGAATCAACATAACAAAAAAAAAATCAAAGACCTCTATTCTGAAAACTATAGCACTCTTACAGAGATTGAGGAGGATATCAGAAAATGGAAAGACATCCCTTGCTCCTAGATAGGAAGAATCAACATAGTGAAAATAGCCATACTTCCAAAACTGCTATATAGATTCAATGCAATTCCAATTGAAATCCCAGCAGCATACTTCACAGACCTTGAGAAAACAATCCAAAAATTCATTTGGAACAAGAAGAGACCTAGAATAGCAAAAGTAATACTAGGCATAAAGACAAGGTAGGGGGTAACACAATTCCCAACTTGAAACTACACTACAAAGCTACTGTGATTAAAAAAAAAAAACAGTGTGGAAGTGGCCAAGAAACAGACCTGTGGATCAGTGGAACAGATTAGAAGATACAGAAACAACTCCAGACACACTCAGCCATCTCATCTTCAACAAAGGAGCCAAACACCCTCACCGGAGGAAAGATAGACTCTTTAATAAATGGTGCTGGAAAAATTGGGTTTCAACTTGCCAAAGGTTAAAACTAGACCTATATCTCTAACCATGTACTAAACTAAAATTGAAATGGATTAAAGATCTAAATATTAAAACAGAAACACTTAACCGGCAAGAACAGAGGTTAGGTAGAACTCTTGAAGACATTGGTGTAGGAAAAGATTTTATGAACAAAACCTCAGTTGCCCATGAACTAGCAAAAACAATCAACAAGTGGGATCTCTTCTTACTAAAAAGCTTCTGCACAGCAAGAGGAACCACCAACAGTGTGAAGAGACAACCCACAATGTGGGAAAAAATTTTCACCAGTGGTCCCTCAGACAAAGGTCTACTATCCAGAATATATAAAGAATTTTTAAAAATCAGATCTCCCAGATTTAAAGACCCAATCCAAAAATGGTCATCTGAAATGAACAGACATTTCTCAAAGAAGCAGAAATGGCAAATAAACATACGAAAAAATGTTCAACGTCACTGGTCATGCGAGAGATGCAAATGAAAACAACACTGAGATTCCACCTCACGCCAGAAAGAATGGCTGCTCAAGAAATCAACCAATAACAAATGCTGACGGGGCCATGGGGAAAGAGAAACCCTAATCCACTGCTGGTGGAAGTGTAAACTGGTGCAACCACTGTAGAAATCAGTGTGGAGAGACTTCAAAGAACTGGGATTGGAAGTCCCCTTTGACCCAGCTATTCCCCTTGTGGATATCTTCCCCAAAGAATTCAAAGAATCATACCACAGTGATATATATGCACCCATGTTCATAGCTGCACAATTCGTGATAGCTAAAACTTGGAAACAACCCAACTGCCCATCAACTGGAGACTGGATCAAGAAAATGTGGGGTTTTTTTTTATAAAATGGAGCATTACTCAGCCATAAAGAATGAGAAACTAGAGACATTTAAAACTAAATGGATCCACATTGAGGCGATACTCTTAAGTGAAATAAATAGGACACACATGTGTAAATACCGAATAGTTTCTCTAGTGTTAGAAACTGAAAAGTGTAAATAAGGACTAAAAGGTATAACAGACAACATGAAATAGGAAGAAAAAGTGCAAAGGGGAAGGGGAAATGGGATGGATAGGGGAAAAGAAAGAAGGGAATGGAATATGATAAAAAGAAAAAGTGGAAACAAAGTCTTTGTAGATAGGGAAGGGTAGAGGGGTTAAAGGGAAGGCTGGGGAATGGGCAAAAAATAAGAACCAAGATGGTTTATGTAAAGGTGCAAATTTCCAATGATGAATGTCATTATACTGTACACCTTAAATGTACCAATAAAATTAATTAAAAGATATATACCATAACATTTCTATCAAGTGAATTAGAAAGACTATTCACAGTCATTTAAACCGGACCAATAGTGTTCAATAATTTACAAGAGCTTGACATTTTCAAATCAGTGCCTACAAACAACACAGAAAATACATAAAATAAATAGTGTCTTTGCAAGTTAGGAAACGGGAAGTTATGTAACTTATTCAAATCAAAGCTAATAAGTAAAAAAGCCAAAATTCAAACACATTTCTAACTCGCTGAGTTCTTTCCTCGTTATGGCACAATGCTTTTGAAAACGTACATAGATGATTCAGAAATCATTCCACTGATCAAGGTTCAGTAATGTATCAAAAACCAAACAACACAGACATCAGTTTCAACTCTATAACTAAAGCAATCTGATAGTCCATCCAAAAATTTAGGAATACTGTTCCAGCAAATTAGGGTTTACATATAACAGATAAAGTAAGCATAGAGTACCCTGTTAGGATACAGGATGTAGAAAATACAAATATTGCAGAAAGGATGGTAATATTTATATGAAATATTCATGAACAAGAACTACTCCTCAGAACGATCCATATATGGAGACTCAAATAGTGTTTTCAAACATTTCAGACAATGAGTATCGAAATTAAATAAGGTAATATTTGCCTAATGAGCCTTAAAAATAATAATGAAAAATTTAAATTTAAAAATAAATCATAAGAAAAGCCAAATTATGCACATGGTTGGCAGATAAAAGTAAACTATAAACCAAAAATCACAAGAACAAGTAACCACTGCAACTCTAAAGAGAAATGTGCAACTACTACTAACCTATACTAGGCAATGGGGCCTGTCAAGGATTTTAAATTCAAAATCAAGTGCATTGCAGATTTTCAATAAATATTTTTTAACAACTATTATTATTCTTTTTAATTCTAATTTGTCACCAATCAGTGGAGAGTTCTTTTGCTCAATTCAGATGAATATGAAGAATTGGTCAAAGGCAGCTCCCTTGATGTTAGCAGTTACAGGCTTCAAATGCCTCTGGCTCTCAGCCCTTGGTATTACAATTCTCGGCAGCTCCTTGCAACCCCATCAGCTCCTCAGCGGGTGAGGCTCATAACCCCTGTGGCAGCTTTCTGCAGCTCTACCAGCAGCTTCCTTTGCCCCTCTAGGGTACTCTGCAGATCTCCACAAATCTCCACCAAGTGACTCTGCCAAACTCTGTTGCCAGTGACAACCAATCTCCACAATCTTCCTCTCTTATTGCTAGTCTTTGCTGTAGTCTCTGGAATTCTTCAGGGCTAGCAGCCTCCTGTGTTACCAACTCTCTTTAATACAAACTGCTCTCTGCCCACACCATCTAAGAATCATCAGTCGATTTGCAGGATCACTTGAGAGAGGCTTTACTGTGATCTATGCTTTTCAGCACAAGGGGAGAGTATACCAGAAGGAAGGAGGAATATGACGGAGCTGTTTATATATAGCTGGAGTAGGCTGGGCTTGATAGTTCTGAATATTTCACAGACCTTTTTGAGGACTTTCATGGTAATGACACAGGGGAGATATGGTCAGGATACAGTTATCAAGAGCGCCTACGGGGCAGCGTCACCTGGGATAGATCCATGTTTCAGGCCTGATGTAACCAAGGCAAATACCTTCCAGAGTTGCTTGGGATCTAACAACCACAGCTTTCAAGGTGACAGCTCAGCCAAACTTCAGGAGAAACAGCTGAATGATAGCTCCTGCACTGCACCAAAAAGGGAAAGGCTGAAATCATAACTGAAGCTGCTTTTGAGGAATCAGGGGGGGCGGGGGTTGTTAATAACAAACTTTTGGGGTGCAGGGATTTGGAGGATATCAAAAAAGCATCCTGATCACTTCCTGATGGTGGCCCTGTCAAGTATGGTTTTCCAGCTGTTCCCCAAAGGGGCTACAGCTGCACCTGGAGGAGCTGCAAATGAAGGGCAGAGTGGTCAGAGGGACCTGGAGGGTGGCTGAAGAAATAACTCCAAGGTGTGTCCAAAAGATCCTGGGGTTTGTCACACCAGGCCATCCATGAGGAGGCAGAGGGATGAGAGGGAAGGAGCCTGACAGCAGTAGGAGCCTCTGGCTGTCAGAGGGAAAAGAATCCAGACTTGTTTCATTTCTACTTCAAACTGAGAAAACATAATGAATTCTACTATATGCTCCCAATATTTCCTAGGACCTACAACATGCATCCAATATATCACAACATGACAGCTAATTTCTAAAGTGATGAGTTGAGAGCAACTCTTTGGAGAAATACTGAACAGATACTATCCATTATGGATGACATGCTATGTAGTATCAGTGATTCAAAGATGAAGATTCTTCTCAAGAAGTTTATAATCAACTCAATAAGCATATATACATGACAGAATATAAAAATCTCTATAGAAAATTATAAACCAGGTCCAAGGTGAAAGAAAATGACCTCAGTTGAGGGACATAAAGAAGCTTCACTTATACTGAGAACTGAAAAATGGGAAACATTTCAAAAAGCAGAGCATTGAGAACAAAGCCGTTCTAGCAGGGTGTAACGTACAAGGCACAGGAAAGATCTTCCAGTGTTTTTCACATCTCTCCTACCTCCTAGATCTCTGAAGCCTCTTCACTGTTCTGAGGAAGAACAGTGTTTGAATCCTTAGATTAGATTCTACACATCATCAACACTGAGGCAAATCCCAAAAATGAAGAAACATTAAAGTAAAAAGTAAAATAAAAGAAGAAAAGCCACTAAGCCTCTACTTACAATTCCATAGCCTGATCTGAACCATATAATAATTTAAAAGAAAATATCATTTGCCATATCAAATAAATGCTGTATTTTAGAAAAACTGATGTGACATTCTAGTTAGGTTTTATTATTTTTAGTAATATCTTTAACAGTAAAAGTAATGATTTGTTCCTAGCCATGCAGTTTCTAGCACAATAGTGAACATGTAGCAGAAACTAATTGATTTTTAATTTCCTAATAAAAAAATTAAAGAGTACATACTTCATCTTGAAATATAAATAGTTAACACATTCAAACTTTTACCAAAAATAACTTTTAAGAGAAAATTCTATTAGAATGACAACATTCATATTGGCTTAAGGATCCCAAATAAAGACTATTTTGGTTCCACAATCTATCTGGAATTGCCGAGCATGCAAATTTAATGTTATTTGGCCAAAGCATAAATAAAATTCTAAAACTTAATGAAAGGATACAGAGGATAGTTTTACTGATACTGTGGGTTTCATTTTCATAGATGTTTATATCATATTTCACTCAAACCTCAAATCCTTTGAAAAATAATCATGTATACTTCTTTCGCCAATTTAAATTTTTACCAGAGAAATCCTCTCTGATCCTACTAGGTTTTGAATTAAAACTTCTTATTTTGGGGAGGTTAATTTTATGAGTATGATAACTGTGGATTACTACTGTTGTTTTAATGAATCAGTATTACATTATCAACTGTGGTAGCAGGAATTCTTTGAAACCACTGGACTTGACCCTATCAAAGCCAATCCATAATGGCACTGGCAATTGTAAGCACAATCATACTAGGAACACTGCACATTTCCAAAATATAATTCACAATTTGAAAACCCAATTGATATTTTACACCTATCCACATTCAAAAGTGGAACAGTATCTGGTTTTATGTTTTCATAATATTTCTTTCCTACCCTAATGTTCACTCTAGAAAAGTAACTTGTCTTATGCATAAAATCAAACCTTACAATCACCAGTTATCATAACCATTGCCTTTTTAAGTAAAACTGCTCCGATATTTTAACAACAATATTAAAATTTAAAATGTTTAAAACCCATTGAAGTGATACTGCAAAAATGTAATGGGTATACACATATTATAATAAATATTTATACTTATATATTGATTTAAAATTTGAAATTCCAAAAGAGCAAAAATTTTATTTACTTGAATATATATACTTCATAATTTTTCATTTACTGAAGTTCATTTAAGATTCCAAAAGTTATTTTGTTAATGAAACATCAATACACCTTAACAATATTTCATGAACTCTCATTTTCAAAATTAGTTGTAAATATCTATAGAAACTTAAAGTATGAGGTGAACATGTGGAATCATTTGTGACCTCTCTTATGCTATCATAAATGAGATTATCTCATGACCTCAATGTAAAACTTCAAAAAGTTCACAATTTTCCATCTCAACCAGAAGTAATTTATTTTACACTTCACTAGTTCTTCATCACAAAATTAGATACTAGTTTCCACATCTTAGGTACATTTCTTGTCTGGTTAATATAACTATATCTGAATATTAAAGGAAAATATAAGTAATATTATCTTTGCTGTGCAAATTACAAATACCTTTGGGATAAGAAGAGGCCTCCAGGTATTTTCATAAAAGTGGATGCAGAAGTATATTTCATGTTTAGTTTACTTCCCAACTACATTAAATACTATTGATCTCAGCCTTGTTTATATATAATTATATCTAGTTTATTTTCTTTGAAATATTTTTGATAACATGAAAATTAACCAGTCATTAAAAGAAATACATAAGCCTTTATCAATGTTATTGAATAGCTGAATATTATTTTTAGTTTCTCATGTGAACATTTTAACTTACCATAATTGTATTTTTATTGCTTGAAATTCTATTTAAATATTTATAACACCTTTACTAACATTTGAAAAAAGAAGAAATACTTATTCGTCAAGTAATTTGAGTCTTACAAGATAATCTTCAAGAGGGTATATATATAGTGAACTACTATAATATTACTCAGTAAGTTTTTGTTGTTACCCTTTTCTTCCAAGTTTATTTTCCCTAAATCATCTTATAAAATTATAAATGTTTTAAAAATGAGCATTATTCTGTGATACCTTCAAATGACAGGGTGGATACACCCCCATTTACGAGTACAATACAGTTTAGATTTGCAGATAGTTTTAAATATTTTGGTTTGCTTACTAACTGCAAATTTGTTATCTCCTCCCACAAAAAAAAATAGTAAGAAGCAAATGATAATTCTCAATAACAAGACTGCAAGGCCTACACTTAGTGTTTTCTGAACTATACTGTCTGTACACAGATGCAAGTAAGATACTTAGAAGATACAGACCCTCCAGTAACAATGAATGGCCTATTTCAATTGACTTTATGAGCAACTGCATCAATTTTATAGATGTTAGAACCCATTCCAGCTGGGACCCTCCCATTATAATTCACATAATTAACTATGTCCAAATGAATGAAGCTCTAGGGCACTGACAGCAAACAGGTTTTGTCTCCTGTGCAAAATCCTAGCAATAGGGTATGTGGAACAGGGCTTTAATTCAGAACTCAACAGGTAAAAAGGTGTGAATAATCAGTAAAGACTGCTCTGGCATGGAAGGGAACCTAATGAAACAAGGACCAACTATTTGCCACCTTATCTCTGTCAGGTAAAAAAGCTGAAAACCAAGAGCAGACCAGGCCACAACAAGCCTTTATTGCAGGGACGATGTGCCGAGCTGTTTCTGAACAAAGGAGAGACAAAAGCAATATGGCCAGGACAGGGAGTACTTTTTATAGGAGCTGGGGTGGGGTCAAATGAGGTAGTGGCTAGGGACTAGAGGAGCCTGTGACATCACTAGCTGTTTGGAGGAGAGCAAGTATTAGGTTACTCTTTTGGTGAGAGTAAGGGCATGTTGGGAAGAAGAAGGTAGCTATTACATACAGCAGCCACCCTAAATTGGAGGGAAATCTATCAATCTCTGGGATAAAATCATTATCTATCAAATTTTTAAACCCTACTCTGAAACTGGCTTGCAATAATGTCAAATTATACATTTCAATTAACTCAGCAAATATACTGTCAAAATAAAAAATGTTTAAAACGTGATCATCTTGCACTCCCAGGAAAATGGATTAGAAGTGTTTTCTATATTCCACGCTCATAATGGCTAAAATCCCTAGATATTATAGATAAAAAAAAATATAAGAAAACTCTGTAAATGGAGGATAAAAATGGAGAATTGGCTAGGAACCTTAGGTCTCAAATAATATAACTATTTTCTTTAGGTTTTCTTTTTGCTTCATATATCACAAATACCAAGCAAGAAAGTCAACAACCTAGAAAAGCCAACAAGTACAGGAAAAAAAACTGCTTTGTCTAGCCAACTGACCAGGAGAAACATTGCCCAGTAAGACAAAAAAAAACCTTGTAGACACTAACCACTGTGCTCCAGAAAAATATCACAGGAAAATAATGTGCCCCCAATACCACCCATAATGCCAGCAAGAGCCAAGAAGAGGAGTCTAGACTTCAATTCTTGCAAAGGCTTTAGTGGAGCTCCTCAGTCTGCCTAAGTGCTGCTTGGATAGTCTCAAGTAAGGACAAATAAGGAGCCAGGCCTTACAGGTTGCTTACCAGTCTGTAGTGTGGCTCTCCCAAATCCAGACTCATGGAAAAACATCAGGGGAAGCCATGAAGAGTCAGAACTTCAATCACTGCCCACCAGAAACAAGGCTTGCTACTTGCTAAAATATCAGTGGAAGATACATAAAAAGTAGCAAAGATACATCTTGATCCTTCCAGCCAGGGCAGCTTAATAGAGAGTAGGAACAATCATGCCCATTCACCAATAATAGGCCTCTCCACACTTAGGTGTAAGCAGAAACCGAAAGAATAATCTCAATTTCTACCTTTTCTGCAATACAAAAGAGGGGGTACCTCTTCTCACAGAGTGGTATCAGAGAAAGCCAGCTGTAATACAAGATTTAAATAAGATACAGTGCTGTAACATTCAATTAAAAATCACCCACCTTAACAAAACCCAAGGATATATCAAACTGAATTTAAAAATAAAATCAACAGATGCCAACACTAAGATAATAAAGATGTGAAAATTATTTGACAACAATTTTAAAGCAACCATTATGCATATGCTTCAATGAGCAGTTGTAGAAACACAAGAAACAAATGGGAAATCTTATCAAAGAAACAAAAAGTCTCCACAAGAAGAAACAAAGAAAACTCAAATAGAAATTTTATAACTGAAAAGTACAAAACCCCAAATAACTCAATGAATTCATTGAACAGGCAATTGCAGAGAATAGAGGTAAAAACCAGCAAAAGAAAAGAGAGAGCAATAGAATTTACCCACCCAGAACAGAGAAAGCAGACTTAAAACAAACTGAACAGGTCCCTCAGGGACCTATCAGAGATTTAACACTTGTGTCATTAAATCCAAATAAAAGAAAAGAAAGCCAGAGATGAATAACTATACAGAGAAACAATGGCTCAATTATATCTGGTAAAAGACATCAGCATACAGATTCAAGAAACCAAGCAAACTCCAACAGAAGAAACCCACACCAAACCACATCACAGGAAAACTTCTAAAACTGAAAAACCAAGAAAAAAATCCTGATTGCAACCACAGAGATACCTAGATGTAAATAATTACTCAAATGACAGCGGAGTGTACCCTAGGACATTTTTCAAGCTGTACAATTTTAAAGTACTGAAACAAAAGAATTTGTGATAACACAAGAATTCTATATCCTGTGAACATTATCTTTTAGGAACAGAAGAGAAATTAAGACATTCTTTAAAAAGGAAAAACCATAAGAATGCTTTTTTCAGGAAAGCAAACAGAAAAGTTAATCTAAATTTTCTGAGGTTTTTTTATTTATTTCTAAAATAAATACAGTGTAATAAAAGGACATTCTAGAACATAAGGAAGAAAATAGTTGAAGCAAAAACTTGGATAAATGCAAAAGACTTTTCTTGTCCTCCAGTTTTCTAAGTTAGGTTTGATGGGTGAAGCAAAATGTATAATAATATCTGTTTTGAATATATGAAGAAAAAAATTTATAGCAATTATATTTTAAATGGGATAGGATAAAGTGACAAAAACAATAAAGTTTCTATGAGTCACTTAGAGTGGTAAAATGTTAATACCAGTAGATTATGTGTATATATGTGTGTGTGTGTGTGTATACACACACACACACATATATATGACTTACAACTCCCTACTACATACATATATATACATGTATGTATGTGTGTGTATATATATATATGTGTGTGTGTATATATATATATATATATATATATATATATATATATATACACACACATATATATATGAATACTTAGTGCACCCATTTAAAAATAGCCTGGTCAAGGGTCGGGATTTTAGTTCAGTGGCAGCATGCCTACCTCACAAGTGCAAGGTCCTGAGTTCCATCCCTGGTACCAAAAATAAAAAAGAGAGAGAAAGAAAATAGCCTGGTCAGAAGAGGCAGGTCACTAGGGGTATGACCTGGAAGCTATAGCAAGCTCCCCTTCCTCCTTTATTGCTCTACTTCCTGGCCTCCATGACATGAGAGCAGCTTTCCTCTCCAGCAGGGCCTTCCACCATGCCACTTCTATGTCTGACCCTGCCAACCATGTACTAAAACCTGTGAAATTATGAGCCAAAAACATCTCCCCCTTAAGATATAGATGTCAGATTATTTTGCCCCAGTAATGAGAAAGTAACTATGACAATTCAGAAAAAAAAAAAAGGACAGAACAAAAAAGTAGAAAAGATAAATCAACAATTATGTTTGGAAACTTCACAACAACTTGTGCAACGACTAAACAAGATGGTTAGTAAGTAAGGGTACAGATAAGCTCAACAACAAAATTAGCCAACAGGATCTAATCAATATTTACAGAACATTACAACACACAATGACAAACTATTCTTTCGGTTGTTATTAGTCTGTGTCTGCAGTGCCCATTGGTTACACTGCATTGTAGAGTTGGTGCATGTGCAGAGTACATCTTAATCTCTCATCCTCTCCCCCCTCCCCTCTCTCCACCTTCCCTCCATCTCTCCATTCCCTTCCCATTAGAGAAACCTCTATCTTCCTACTTCCTGTTATCTATCTTTCATTTTGCCATTATTTATATTTTGGGAATCTCGTATAAGAGAATCCATCCAATATTTGAACTTGTGGATTTATTTTATTGGACAATATGGTCACGAGGTATATCCATTTTCTAAAAAATGACTCAAGTTTATCCTATATGACAGAATAGTACTCTATTATAAATACCACATTTTCTTTATCCATTTATGTTTTCATGAAAATGTAGGCCACTTCCAAGATTTAGTTATTATGAATTGTACTGTTATAAACATAGGTGTGGATGAATCACCCTAAAATGATATCCTTAAGATATCTAGAGGAGGGCCAGGGATTTAGCTCAGTGGTTTTGCCACCTGCTGTGCAAACGCAAGGACTCGAATTCGATCCCTGGTACCAAAAAAAAAAAAAGATATCTAGAGGGGACTATTTGTTTCAAATGGAATTTCTAGTTTTAGCTTTTTATAGACTCTCCATATGATTTCCATACTGGATGTACTAGTTTACATTTCTACCAACAACGCAGAAGGGTTCCTTTTTCACCCCAGCCTCACTAGCATGTTACTATTTGATTTCCTTTTTTCCCCCAATTCCTTGCCCTCCCTTCACCCCCTCCACCCTTCCCTATTTACAAAGACTTTGTTTCCATTTTTTCCATTTCTCATTATTTTTCCTTTCCCTTCTTTCCTTTCCCCTGCCCTTCCCACTACCCCTACCCCTTTGGACCTTTTCTTCCTATTTTGCATTATCAATTATTCATTCTAATCATTGGTACATTTCAGGTATACAAGATAATGATATTCATCATTGGAAATCTGCACCTTTATATAGTCTCTCTTGGTTCTTATTTTTCACCCTTGCCCAGCACTCCCTTCAACCCCTCCATTCCTCCCTATTTACAAAGATTTTGTTCCTATTATTGCATTTTCTCATATTAATCCCATTCCCTTCTATCCTTTCCCCTAGCCCTCCCACTTCCTTCCCCTTTGCCCCTTTTCTTCCTATTTCACATTACCTATTATACATTTAGTCCTTATTTACACTTTCAGTTTCTCACACCAGAGAAACTATTTGGTATTTATACATGTGTGTTCTATTTATTTCATTTAAGAGTATGGCCTCAATGTGCATCCACTTAGCTATAAATGTCTCTAATTTCTCATTTTTGATGGCTGAGTAATACTCCATTTTATAAAAACAAACCACATTTTCTTTATCCAGTCTCCAGTTGATGGTCATTTGGGCTGTTTCCAAGTTTTAGCTATCACAAACGGTGCTACTATAAACATGGGTGCACATATATCACTGTGGTATGATTCTTTTAATTCTCTGGGGAAGATACCCAGCAGTGGAATAGTGGGCTCAAATAGGACTTCCAGTCCTAGGTCTTTGAGGTATCTCCATACTGATTTCCACAGTGCTTGCACCAGTCTACACTCCCACCAGGAGTGGAGAAGGATTCCTCTTTCCCCACAGCCCTGCCAGCATTTGTTATTGGTTGATTTCTTCAAAGCAGCCATTCTTTCTGGAGTGAGGTGGAATCTCAGTGTTGTTTTCATTTGCATCTCTCGAATGACCAGTGATGTTGAACATTTTTTCATGTATTTATGTGCTATTTCTACTTCTTTGTCTGAGAAATGTCTGTTCATTTCAGATGCCCTTTTTCGGATTGGGTCTTTAAATTTGGGAGGTCTGATCTTTTTAAGTTCTTTATAGATTCGAGATAGTACACCTTTGTCTGAGGAAGAGCAGGTGAAGATTTTTTCCCACATTGTGGGCTGTCTCTTTACACTGCTGGTGGTTTCTCTTGCTGTGCAGAAGCTTTTTAATAAGAAGAGATCCCACTTGCTGATTGTTTGTGCTACTTCATGGGCAACTGAGGTTTTGTTCATAAAATCTTTTCCTACACTGATGTCTTCAAGGGTTCTACCTAACCTGTGTTCCAACTGGTTCAGAGTTTCTATTTTAATATTTAGATCTTTAATCCATTTCGATTTTAGTTTAGTGCATGGTGAGAGACACAGGTCTAGTTTTAATCTTTGGCAAGTTGAAACCCAATTTTTCCACCACCATTTATTTAAGAGGCTATCTTTCCTCCAGTGAGGGTGTTTGGCTCCTTTATCGAAGATGAGATGGCTGAGTGTGTCTGGCATTGTTTCTGCATCTTCTAATCTGTTCCACTGGTCCTCAGGACAGTTTCTTTGCCAGTACCATGCTGTTTTTATCACAGTAGCTTTGTAGTAGAGTTTCAGGTTGGGGATTGTGATACCCCCTGCCATGTCTCTGTTACCTAGAATTACTTTTGCTATGCTGGGTTTCTACTTGTTCCAAATGAATTTTTGGATGGTTTTCTCGAGGTCCATGAAGTATGCTGCTGGGATCTCAATTGGAATTGCATTAAATCTTTATAGCAGTTTTGGAAGTATGGCCATTTTCACTCTATTAATCCTTCCTACCCAGGAGCAGGGGATGCCTGTCAATTTTCTGATATCATCTTCAATCTCTCTTTTCAGAGTGTCATAGTTTTCAGAGAAGAGATCTTTGATTTCTTTCATTAGGTTGATTCCTAGGTATTTCAGTTTTTTAGATGCTATTATGAAAGAAATTATTTGCCCTATTTCTCTCTCAGTGAGTCTGTTGTTCGTTTAGAGGAAAGTTTTTCACTTACGTGTGTTGACCTTGTAACCAGCTACTTGACTGAATTTGGTTATTAAGTCGAGAAGACTTTTGGTGGAGTTCTTGGGGTCTTCTATATAGAGTATCATGTCATCTGCAAATAATGACAATTTGACTTCTTCACTTCCTATCTTTATTCCTTTTATTTCTTTTTCTTGTCTAATTGCCGTGGCTAATGTTTGCAGAACTATATTGAACAAGAATGGTGATAGTGGACATCCTTGTCTTGTTCCTGATTTTAGTGTGAAGGATTTCAGATTCTGATCATTTAGTATGATACTTACTGGCTGTTGGTTTTTCATAGATGGCTTTCATCAGTTTGGGGTAGAGACCATGTATTCCAATTTTTGTAGGGTTTTTATCATAAATGCATGTTGGATTTTGTCAAATGCTTTTACTGCGTCTATGGAAATAATCATATGGTTTTTGTCCTTGCCTCTATTGATATAGTGTATTACATTGATTGATTTTCATATACTGAACCATCCCTGCATCCCTGGGATGAATCCCACTTGATCACGGTGTATGATCTTCTTGATGAACTTCTGCATTCTATTTGCCAGTATCTCACTAAGGATTTTTACATCTATGTTCATTAGTGAGATTGGCCTATAGTTCTCCTTTTCGGTTGGGTCTTTCTCTGCTTTGGGGATCAAGGTGATGCTTGCTTCCAGGAATGAATACGGGAGTATTGCTTCCCTTTCAATTTCATTGAAGAGTTTAAACAGTGGTGGCAGCAGTTCCTCTCTAATTGTCTTGTAGAATTCACCAGTGAAGCCATCAGGGCCCGGGCTTTTCTTAGTTGATAAGTTTTTAATTACATTTCCAATTTCATTGGTTGATATTGGGTTGTTTAGAATTTTTAGGTAATTCATTCAACTTTGGAAATTCATATGTATCTAGGAATCTGTCCATTTCTTCTGTGTTTTCCTTCTTATTGGCATATAGGTTCTGAAAGTAGGTATTGATGATCCTCTGGATTTCTGCTGAGTTTGTTGTAATTTCACCTTTTTCATTCCTAATTGCATGGATTTGGGCCTTTTCTTTCCTTTTTCTGATAAGGTTGGCTAAGGGTTAGTCAATTTTGTTGATTCTTTCGAAGAACCAACTCTTGGCTTCATTGATTTCTTGTATCGTTCTCTTAGTCCCCATTGCATTGATTTCTCCTCTGATCTTTATAATTTCCCCCCTTGTATGAGCTTTGGGTTGTCCTGCTCTTCTTTTCCTAGAAGCTTGAGGTGCAGCATCAGGTTGTTTAATTGGGCTCGTTCTGTTTTCCTAATATGCGTATTCACTGCTATGAATTTCCCTCGTAAGACTGCTTTCATTGTGTCCCATAGATTCTGGTATGTTGTATTGTCATTGTCATTTAATTGAAGGAACTGTCTGATTTCTTCTTTAATTTCCTCTCTGACTCACTGGTTATTCAGAAGTGTGTTGTTCAATTTCCACTTTTATGAAATTTTTCCAGTTTCTTTTGCTATGGATCTCCAATTTCATCACACTATGGTCTGATAATATACAGGGGATAACATCAATTCCTTTGCACTTACGTAAACATGTTCTATGTGGGAGTATGTGCTCTATTTTGGAGAATGACCCATGTGCAGCTGAGAAGAATGTGTATTCTGATTTTGTGGGGTGGAACACTCTGTAATCATCTGTTAAGTTCATTTATTCAAGAGTTCGATTGAGTTCTACTATTTCATTACTTATTTTTTGTCTAGTTGATCTATCTAATTGTGACAGTGAGGTGTTGAGGAGGTCCCCCAGTACAACTGTATTAGTGCATATATGACTTTTCATGTCTGTTAGTATTTGTTTTATATAGTTGGGTGCACTAGTGTTTGGTGCATAGATATTTATGATTGTCATCTCTTCCTCTTGGATTCTTCCCTTTACAAAGATGTAGTGTCCTTCTTCGTCTCTCTTAATCAGTGTTGGTTTGAAATCTACTTGATCTGCAGAGAGGATAGCTACTCCTGCTTTTCGGGGGGTTCCCATTGCATGGAGTATTGTTTTCCACCCTTTAACTTTTAGTCTATGAGTTTCCTTTTCAATTAAGTGTTTCTTGTATGCAGCATATTGTTGGATTTTGCTTCTTGACCCATTCTGCCAGTCTATTTCTTTTGATTGGTGAATTGAGACCATTATCATTGATGCTTATAACTGAAACGTATTGACTTGTCATTGCCATGACTTTTTCTTTTTTGTTGGGTTCTCCCCCTTTACATTTAATTTCTTGTCATGCCAGATAGGTTCATTCTGCTTTGCTTCCTGGGGTTATGATCCTCCATGTCTGTTCCTAGGATATTGTGTCAAATTCTTTGGAGTGCTTGTTTGGTATTCACAAAGTTCCTAAGGTGCTCTTTGTCATGAAAGTATCTTATTTCTCCATCCATTTTGAAAGATAGTTTTGCAGGGTACATTAATCTGGGTTGGAGGCTGTTTTCTTTTAGGGCTTGGAATATGTCACTCCAAGCTCTTCTTGCCTTGATGGTTTGTGTTGAGAAGTCTGCTGTGATTCTGATGGACTTTCCTTTGTATGTGATTTGTTTCTTTTCTCTGACTGCTTGTAGAACTTTGTTCTTCTGTTGAGTTTCTGGAATCTTAACAATTATATGCCTATGTGTAGAATTTTTTTGATCAAGGCTATTTGGAGTCCTATATGCCTCACTTATCTGTATGTCAGGTTCTTTTCCCCTGCTTGGGAAGTTTTCTGCCATTATTTCTATGAAGAGATTTTTTATGTCATCTCCACTCTCTCCTGTTTCTTCATTGAGCCCAATCAGTCTTATGTTATTCTTCTTTGCATCATGTAGCAGCTGCCGGATTGATTTCTCATGTTCCTTTATAATTTTGAAGCAATTTTTCTTTTCCTGGTCACTAATTGCAATCTTATCTTCTATATCTGAAATTCTGTCCTCACATTGGCTCATTCTGCTGTGTAAACTTTCAATGGAGTTTTTCATGTCCTGGAAATCTATTTGCATCTGTTTTATGGATTCCATTTGTTTCTTATCTTGGGGTTCCATCATGTTCCTGAGCTCCTCTCTAGATTTATTAATCATGTCTTGCACTAGGGGCACAATTTCTCCTGTTGTCTGAGAAATTATTTCTGATTTCATTTTTTCCAGATCCCCTTTTGTTGCCAGTTCAGTGGGTCCAGGTGGTTGAGTATGAGAGTGTTCCATCTCATCTCCCTTTGGGGTTGCTGTAGGTGATCTGGAAGTCTGGTTTTGGGACTTATTTATGTGTTTTCTCATTTCGACTGGGGGGGGGGGTGCTGTTAGCGCCTGCACGGATTACCTCTCAGCTGGGAGAGGTGGGACAGGGGCCGGGAGCAGCAGTAGGGATGGTGGCCCAAAAGCCCTTTCCTCTGGGCTGGGAGCAGTGGCAGGGATGGTGGCTGGGAAGCCCCTTCCTCTGGACCAGTAGCAGTGGGATGGCGGCTCAAAAGCCCCTACCTCTGGGACAGGAGGGGCAGAAGGGATGGTGGCCCAGAAGCCCTTTCCTCTGGCCCAGGAGTGGCAGGACAGAAGGTGGCCCAAAAGCCCTTTCCTCTGGGCTGGGCTACTATTTGATTTCTTGAGGATAGTCATTCTTTCTGGGGTAAGATGGAATCTCAGTATTATTTTAATTTCCATTTCTCTAATGGTCAGTGATGTTGAACAATTCTTCATGTATTTATTGGTCATTTGTACTTCTTCCAAGAAGTGTCTATTCATTTCAGTTGCCCATTTTTTGATTGAGTCTTTTATGGGGGAGGTCTAATTTTTTTGAGTTCTTATTATATTCTACATGTAAGTCTTCAAGGAATAGCTGGCAAAATTTTTTGCCATTCTGTAGGTTGTCTTTTCACTTGGTTGGTTATTTCCTTTCAAAGGCAGAAGCTTTTCAATTTGATATGATCCCATTTGTTGATTCTCAACACTATTTCCCTTACAACCAGGGTTCTCTTCAGAAAGTCTTTGCCTACATCGTTGATTTCAAGAGTTTTACCTATTTTATTTTCCAGCAGATTGAGTGTCTTTGTTTTAACTTTTAGATCATTGATCTATTTTGATTTTAACTTAGTACATAATGAGAGATACAGGTCTAGAATCAATCTTCTGGATGTGGATGGCCAGTTTTCCCAGCACCATTTATTAATGGAACTCTCTTTGCTTCAGTGTATTTTTTTTTTTTTTGTCAAAGATCAAATAGTTGAATGTGCTTAGGGTTCCACTGATCCATGCTGCTCTTATCACTGTTGCTTTGTAATGTAATTTCAAAACAAGGATTATAATGCCTCCTACTTTGCTCTTGCTATTCAGGATTACTTTTGCTATTCTGTGTTTCTTCTGGTTCCAAATGAAATTTAGGATTGTTTCTCCAGTTTTGTGAGAATGCTTTTGGTATTTTCATTTATGTTGTATGAAATCTGTGGTCAGTTACGGACGTACTGCCAGATTGACCATATTAGTTCTGCCTATCCAAGAACAAGGGATACCTTTCCATTTTCTGAAGTATTCTTCCATCTCCTTTTTTCAGAGTACTACAGTTTTCATTGTAGATGTCTTTCACTTCCTTGGTTAGGTTAATTCCTAAGAATTTAATTTTTCTTGGTGCTATTATGAATGGTAAAATGTATACACTTTTCAAATGCCCAAAGATATACTAAGACAGCCCATATCCTGGGCCATAAAACAAAATACAGAAAAATTAAAATAACTTGAATCACAGACTACATTTTCTGGCTATATGGAATCAAATTAAAAATAGAGAAAGACAATGTGAAAATCTCCAAACATTTGGAAATTAAATAACATACTCCAGGCCGGGAATTTAGCTCAGTGGCACCCCGCCTGCTTTGCAACCACAAGGTCCTGAGCTCGATCCCCAGTATCAAAAAATAAAAAATAAAATAACATATTCCTAGATAATTCTCAGGTCAAAGAGGCAGTTTCAGAAGAAATTTTAAAATAAAACTAAATTTAAAAAACATCAAAATATGTGAGATAAGGCTGAAAAGAAAACTTCTGAAACTGAACATACATATTACAAGAGAAGAAAAAAATCTCAAATCAATCATTTAAGTTTCCACTTCAAGAAACTAAAAAAGAAGAGCAATATAGACTAAAAGACAACAGAAAATGAATAGTAATGTGAAAAATCAATTAAATAGAAAATAGAAAAATAATAGAGAAAAAAATCAATGAGCACAAAAAGGTTTTTGAAAATTCAATACACCTGAAAAACCTCCAGCAAGACTGGAATAAAGGAGAGAGAGAGAAAGAGAAGGAAAGGTAGGGAGAGATGCCTTGCCAATATCAAGAATGAAATCTGATTATCACAGAGAAATTACAGACACCAAAAACATATGAGAAAACTGTGAATATCTCTACACACAAACATTTAACAACTTAGATAAATGGACCAATTCCTGAAAAATATACAAATTATCACACTTCACCAATATGAAAAAGACACATTGAATAGTTATATAACTATTGAAATTGTAATGTGAAAACTACCAAAAAAGAACTTTCCATGCTGATGATTTCATGGGAAATTCTACTGAACATTTAAAGATAAATTAAGATCAATTCTATGCAATTTATTCCAGAAAACAGAAGACAAGGGAGTACCTTCTACTTCATTTTGTCAAGCTATAGTTATCTTTAATAGCAAAACCAGATTAAGACAATAAAAAGGAAAACTAAAAACTAATAATCCTCAAAATTACAGATGTAAAAAAACTTAGGAAAACAGTATTTAGCAATATACAAAAAGAATTATACACCATAACCAACTGAAACTTATTCCAAGAATGTAAAGTTGGTTCAATACTCAAAATTAAATGAATGTCTCCTACAATATCAATAATCCAAAGAAGAAAAATTTCATAATCAAATCAATTGATGTAGTGAAAGCACTTGACAAAATTCAACATCCATTCATGATTTAAAAAAAAAAATTCACAGAGGGGGCTGGGGATTTGCTCAGTGGCACCATGCCTACCTCACAAGCGCAAGGTCCTAAGTTTGATACCCAGTACCAAAAAAAAAAAAAAAAAAAATCACAGAACTCTAGGAATGGAGAACTTCCTCAGCTTGCAAAGGACATTGCAGAAATATTCCAGCTATGGAAAAGCCCATAGAAAGACTGTACTTTATAAAAGTGAAAGACTAAGTGCCTTTGTATTAAGAATACAAATAGGGCAAGAAGGTTAATTCTCACCTCTATTAACATTAACTTTAGTGCTATAAAAGTGAAAGACTAGTACTTTAGTATTATGATAGTGAGAGACTAGTGCCAAAATAATACCAGAATATATAGCCAATACAATAAGGCAAGAAAAAAATAATAAAAGGCATACAGATCAGAAAGAAATAAAACCTGCAGGTGAATCAAGAAATCATAACAAAATATTCCAAGAAATAGTAAGGGCACAAAGACATTAATTGTTATACTATATACTAGCAATGCACACACTGACAGGAAACTTAAAAATATAGTATCATTTACCTCACACACAAAAAGTTTAAATACATAGGTGTAGAGCTAATAAACCATTCAGACTTCTATGCTAAAATTACAAAATGCTAAAAATGAAATAAATGAAGACTTAAACAAATGGAGAGACATATTGTGTCCATGAATTAGGAACATCAACCAAAAAAAGAGGACAGTTTTCCCCAAATTGACATGAAGGCTCAAGATAATTGGAATATTGAAGACATCAACTTTCCTTTTCTTGTCCCGAAATTGGAATAAGATTTTTCTAAAATTCTCATGAAACCACACAGTACTAAAGCAGCTGAACAATTTTAAAAAGGGAGATCAAGTGGGATAAATAATTCTACTCAATTTCAAAATGTAGTACCTTTCTACAGTAGTCCAAATAGTATAGTATTATCAGAAGAATAGACACACAGACAAATGGAACACAACTGAAAACAAGAAATATGCTCATGCAAATATGCCTATCTAATTTTTTACAAAAGTGAAAAATACTTCAATGGAAAAGGACAGTACTTTTTAAAATGTGCTATAACAATTAAACATCGAATTATTTTGCAGTTCTTTGTATATCCTAGATATTACTCCTCTGTCTGAGAAATAGCTAGCAAAAATTTTTTTCCACTCTGCATGGTGTCTCTTCACTCTACGAATTGATTATTTTGCTGTACAGAAGCTTTTTAGCCTGATATAATCCCATTTGTTGATTCTTGCTGTTATTTCTTATGCAATTGAGGATCTCTTAGAAAAACTTTTCCTATATAAAGTGTTTTACCTATTTTATCTTCCAGAAGGTTTAATGTTTACATCTTTGATCCATTTTTATTTTAATTTAGTACATGGTGAGAGATAAGGGTCTAGTTTCAATCTTCTGCACACAGATACCCACTTTTCCCAGCACCATTTGTTGAATAGGCTATCTTTCCTCCAACATATACTTCTGGCCTCTTTGTCAAAGATCAAGTTGTTGAATGTGTCTGGGGAAGTTCCTGTATCCTCAATTCTGTTCTGCTGATCCACGTATCTGTTTTTGTTCCAATATAATGATGCTTTTATCACTACTACATTGTAATACAGCTTGAAATCAGGTACTGCTATGCCTCCTAATTTACTTTTGTTGTCCAAAATTGTTTTTGCTATTCTGGGTCTCTTCTGGTTCCATATGAATTTTAGGATTGTTTTCTTTAGATTTTCAAATTAAAGACCCATTCAAGAAATGGAAAAGAGAAATGAACAGAACTTCACAGAGGAAGAAATACAAATAATCAACAAATGTATGAAAAAATGTTCATGACCTCTTGCTACTGGAGAAACACAAACTAAAATAATGCTAAGATTCTATCTCACTCAAGAAAGAATGGTAATCAAATCAGACAATAACAATGCGGGCAAGGCTGTGGTGGAAAAAGGTGAGAACACTAACTAGTACAACTATTCATTATAGAAATCAGTACAGAGATTTCTCAAAGAATTGAAATTAGAAATTCCAAATGACCCAGCTATCCCCGTTAGATATCTTCCTCAAAGAGCTTAAGTCATCATAGTACAACAATACATGTATACCAATGTTTATAGCAGCACAATTCAGGAAGCAGCCTGTATACTCGTCAACAGATGACTGGATAAAGAAAATGTGGTATCTATATATAATGGAATACTACTTTGCTATAAAGAATGACACATTTAACACATCTGTAAGAAAATGAATGCATTTGGAAAATACAATGTTCAGTGAAATAAGCCAGACACACAAGCTTAAATATCATGCAGTATCTCTCATTTGCGTGAGGCAAGGCAAAAACAAAGAGAATGATAAAGGATGGTTAGAAGGGGACAAAGGGATGGAGCTCCTGCAATAGGGAAGTGGTCCAAGGAAACAAGGGTGTGGGGTGAGGAGGAGAGGAAGGGTAAATAAGTAGAATAAAGATATACCATGCACAGGAACCTAATAACCTCAACTAATGTAAATATCATATGCCATAACATGAGCTAAGATTAATAATATCAACAAGGGTGAAAAATGGGATGGGGAATTGGAGGAGGGTAGGAGAGGGATGGAAGGGAAAGGAGATTTTTAAAAACAAAGAAACAAACTGTAATATGTACATGTAAACAGTCCCCAAGAGGACTGTAAACTGCTGTAAACATGTACTAATAAAATAAAAATAAAACAACTACATATCCAAAGACAAAAAGAAAAGAATCTTAACCCTCATAAGTCTCTCCTTATAAAGCACAAAAGTATAGAACTTTTAGAAAATATAAGGGAAATTTTTTAGGACCTATAGTTAAGCAAAAAAAGGTCTCTATTTGACAAGAAAAAGTAAAACTCCAAAAAGAAAACTTAAAATTTGAACCTCATCAAAAATTTTAATTTTGCTTTACAAAAAAACAATGTTAAGAGGATGAAACACAAGCAGAAAATATTTGCAAAGCTGACATATGACTTGTATTCAGGATAAGGAACTGTCAAGATCCAACAATAATTAAAATTTCAATAGGAAACAGACAAAAGACATGAACAAATATTTCATCAAAGCAGACATACAGATGGCAAATGAGCAAAGGAAATGATATTCAGCATCACTAGCTTTGCGATAAATGCACATTAAAACAAAAATTATGTATCAATATACACCAGCAGAATGGCTAAAAGAAATCATGGTGACAATACCGAAGGCTGGTGACAGATAAACTGCAATCACTCAGATATTGCTGGCGAGAATGTAAAATGGTATATACATTCTGAAAAAGTTTGGCAATTTCTTAAGAAGCTAAACATGTTACTATCATACAATCTAGCAACTCTGCTCCTAGTCATTTATCCCAAGACAAATTAAAATTTACATTCACAACAAAAAGTACATATACAACTGTCCAAAGCATCTAATTCCTAATAATCATATACTGCAAACAATACAGGTATCTTCAACAAATGAATGATGGCACATCCATACCATGAAACAGTCTTCAGCAATAATAATGAACAAACTACTGATGCAAAAATTTGTATTAATCTCCAGAGAATAATGCGGAATGAAAAATTTATACTGAAAAGTTACATGTGTGATTCCATTTATGTAACACTTTGAAATTGCAAAAATTATAAAAATACAAAACAAATTAACACTTTTCAGGAGTTAAGGACAAAGTGAGGTCTGAGAGGTAGTGATGGAAGAGCGAACTACAAAGAGCAACACCTGAGGTGAAGGAACTGTTAGCATTAACTGTTATCAATATCAATATACTGGGGTCATATTGTACTGTCCTTTTGTAAAATGTTATCACTGTAGGAATGCAATTAAACAGTACACCAAGTTTCTTTGGATTGTTTCTTACAACTAGTGTGAACGTCAAAAATACAAGCTTAATTTTTAAAATTTTTTATTAGTACATATTTGCCAAACAAAATGATCACGTGCATCACTGGGAATTCGTACCTGTACATAATATGTCTAAATTCTTCTTTTTTTCCCCTTATTTCTCTCCCCTCCTTCAATTGCTCTTCCTCTCCCCATTCATAAAAGCTTTCAGTTTTTTCCCCTTCCATTCCCTCTTTTTGGGGGGATGGGTACTGGGGATCAAACTCGGGTCTTGCACTTGCAAGGCAGCCGGCAGAACCACTGAGCTAAATCCCTAGCCCCATTCCCACCTTTTTTTAAAAATCCCTGTTCCCATCCTTCCCTTCACCCTCACCCATCCTTTGTTCCCCTTCCCGTTCAAATTCTTCCTACATTCCAATATCTGTCCTCCATTCTGCTCCTTATTTACCCTTTGGGTTTCTCACACAAGAGGAACAATGTGATATTTAAATTTGTATGTCTGATATATTTCACTTAAGATTATGGTTTTGAGATGCATCCATTTGCCTCAATGTCTCAAGTTGATCCTTCTTTACAGCAGAGTAGTACTCTATTGTGTATAAATACCATGTTTCCTTTATCCATTCATCTGCTGATCAGGAAATAGGCTATTTCCAAGATTTAGCTACTATAAACTGTGCTGGTACAAACATAGTTATGCCTATATCACCATAGTAAAATGCTTTTAACTCTTTCAGGAAGATACCTAGAAAGGTCATATAGAATCTCTAGTTTTAGTTTGTTTGTTTTTTGGTACCGGGGTTCGAACTTGGGACCTTGCTCTCGCAAGGCAGGCACTGGAACCACTGAGCTAAATCCCTGGCCCACAACCTCTAGTTTTAGATTTTTGAGGAATCTCTGTACTGATTTTCATACTGGTTGTACCAATTTACACTCCTCCCACCAACAATGGACAAGGGTTCCTTTTTGCCCACAGCTTTACGAGCATTTGTTACTGGTTGATTTCCAGATGATAGCCATTCCTTCTGGAGTGAGATGGAATCTCAGAGTTGTTTTAATTTGCATTTCTCAAATAACTAGTGATGCTGAACATTTTTTTCATATATTTACTTGCTGTTTGTACTTTTTCGTCTGAGAAATGTGTATTCATTTCAGATGCTCATTTTTAGATTGGGTCTTTAAATCTGGGTGTCTGATTTTTTTTAGGTTCTTTACATATTCTAGATGTTATTTCTTTACCTGAGGAGTAGCTGGTAAAATTTTCTCTGAATCTATAGGCTGTCTCTTCACTGTCAGTGGTTTCTTTCACTGTGCAAAAGCTGTTGAGTTTAATGTGATCCTCGTTTTTTATTCTTTGTAGTATTTGCTGTGCAACCAGCGTTCTGCTCATAAAGTCTTTGCCTACACCTATGTCTTCAAGAGTTTTACCTATTCGATCTTCTAGCAGATTAAATGTTTCCGTTTTAATATTTAAATCTTTAATCCATTTCAATTTTAGTTTAGTGCATGGTGAGAGATATGGGTCTAGTTTTAATCTTTGGCATGTGAAAAGCCAGTTTTCCCAGTAGCATTTATTAAAGAAGCTATCTTTCTTCCAGTGAAGGTGTTTGGTCCCTTTGTCAAAGATAAAGTAGTTGAGTATGCTTGGAACTGTTTCTTCATCTTCTATTCTGTTCCACTGATAATTGGGTCCATTTCTTTGCCAGTATATCATGCTGTTTTTATCATGGTAACTATGTAGTATAACTTTGGCTCCAGGGTTGTTTTTCTTGTGTGAGAAACCTAAAGGGTAAATAAGGAGCAAAATGGAAGACAGATACTGGGACGTAGGAAGAACTTGTTTAAACGGGAAGGGAAACAAGGGAAAGGAGAAGAGGTAGGGAGAGAAGGTAAAGGGGATTTTAAAAAGAGAGAATGGAAAGGAAAAAATATGGAAACAAAGCTTTTAATGGGGAGGCAAGAGTGATTGAAAGGAGGGGAGTAGAATGGGAAAAATAATTGATATATATGTACATGTACAAATTCTCCTCTATGAATGTGATCATCATGTATGACAAACAAGTACTAATAAAAAATTTTTTAAAAGAAATGTTTTTGGTTTAATGATATACGGTAACTGTTCTGTGCCCTATGATCCTGGGCCATCCTGCCTACCAACCCACCTCCGTCTATCCATCCTCAAGAGAATTAACAAGTAATGCAAATGCAACAATTCAGTGAAATATCCAGATACAGAAAGAATTAGCTATACCCTTGAAAGAGACCTAAAGCTCATAAAAAAAGACTCATCTATAAATTCCTCCTCCATCAATAAGTAAAAAAAAAAGTTGGAATCGATGTTTCAGATACTGCCATAATTTTCATTATTTGAAAACCTTTAAATTTAACAGCACCTTTACAATATATTTTTCCCACAATTATACATTTAATATTGGCCTCAAGAACTTTTGCTGATTCCTTAAAGACAATATTCCAGTTCTCCTTATACGTTACTATCTTCTACCCACAGAGCTTAAGAGTATCTCTGGTGAAGGTGGTGCATAACAAAGTATAGAAACATTCAAAATGTTCAACTATGAATTTCTTGTTACTGGTTGGCCATAAAATAATGCAAGATAAGTATTAAGTTGTTCTCAATTAAAAAATAACACAAGGAAAAATAAATAAATATATAACACAAGGATTATTTACAGCCTGGCACCATCATCCTTACATTTGTTCATCAAAAAAGATCTTCAGACAGACCATATGTCAAATCACTGCCCTAATGCAAATAGATGTCAAATAGCTAGAAAAGAAAAAACAGAAAGCAATACACAAAAGGACAGAACAACTCTAGCAACTGTTTAAAAAATCAAAATGATTTAAACAATTACCTATCCAACTCTGGCTAGATTAGCAGCATCAAACAAACACAGTAATTCACTTCCTGGGATTCTCTATCACAACAGAATAATTACTAGCTGCAATACCTTAAAGCAGAGCTACATAAAATTCAGGACAGCATACTGCTGGATAACTCTACAAAACACAATTTTTATAAGCAAAATAATAGCAGTTTCAATTATTCTTCTCTAAACTCAAAATATTTCGATAGACAAAACACTATAATTATTAATTTTAAAATCCAAGATAGTTTGTATTTAACCCAAAGATATTAAACATTGATACGTTGCTTTGTCTTAAAGAAAAGATACAAAATAAATAAATGATTTTGAAAAAAAAAATCAATACAATGTTCAGAGGTAAGATACTAACAGCCAAGATAAGAGGATTTAGAAATTAAGGATATGAAGGAATTACTGAATTTGAGTGACACTGCAAAAGAGAAAGTGACTGAACTTGGGAATTGATTTTCTGTCCACAGAGGGACCAAAATGTATCAAAGGTTACCAAGAAAAAGATGAACAAATCAAGATCCTATGCATCCTAATATATTCATATTCTACAGAACTCCATATTGTTTCTTCCATGTTTATTACTACCACCTCCTGCAATGTTCTCTTAGGCATTCAAAGGTAAAATATAGTAGTTGCACTCTTTGACACTAATAATAGGAAGTGAGAGTTTATAAGTAATAGCAAAAAAGTAAATTTATAGAGCTAATAAACAAATGTATACCCAAAATGTGTTTTTAGCAGCAATAGTTTATAAAACTCAAAAACACAAATACATTCAAATATCTGTAACTCACAAGAAAATAGTATTTTCTACAAATAAATTCATAAAAAATATACAAATCTTTTCCTATTTGTGTGATATTCTATCAGGAAAATCAAAATTTCATTTGCAATAAATTCTATTTAAAATAGAACTAATGAGAACATTTTTATATCTTTACCCAGAGATCAAGGAAAAATAACTCTATTATTATAAATATCCTTATCATAATACATATCAATTTCTATTAAAATTCTTTTCTTTTTATAAATGTTTTTCCCTCTAGCTGGTACTCGCTCATAAGCTCTAACTTTTCGCACAATGTTTGACAATTAGATTACACTTAACTGATACCTTTTGAATTTATAAAGGTTAACACAGACATCTCTTTTAAATATGGCCATGTATATCCAAATCTCAGAGTGTGGTTTCTTTGTAACTTTAGTATTCACTAGGGATCCATGCCTAAAAACTACAAGTTTCCTCTTGATATCCATTAAGAAAGTCCTAGAATTTTTATTGGCTACCTTTAGTCTGAATTTTACAAATAATTTTCTTTGGTGTCTTACATCTTGCTTTGTCTCAAAGAAAAGATGTAAAATAGAACTGATTTTGAAAAAGAAATCAATACGATGTTCAGAGGTAAGATACTAGGAGCCAAGATAGAGGATTTGGAAGTTAAGGACATGACGGAATTACTGCATTTGAGTGACACTGCAAAAGAGAAAGTGACTTAACGTGGGAATTGATTTTCTGTTCACAAAGAGACCAAAAGGTATCAAAGATTACCCTTCAAAATGTGAAATTCAGAGAAAAAGAAGAAAATAGTCTGTCTATGATAATGAAAGTTAGGTAGCAAAATAACTCAAAGGAAACCCCGTAAGTTCTATACATTTACATATACATAGTTTCAATGGGACCATAAGAATTAGAAATGCCAAAAGCAATGAATACAGAGAGATATATAAAAGAAAAAGTCCACAGATAATAATATAAAATGACTCAGACTTCATTCATATAAATACAAGTGAAAACTATTTCAGAATATCACTATTTACATTTCAGATGAGCAAAATTAAAAGTTTAAAGATAATATGATGTCCAGTGTGTGGAGAAAGCAAGTAGCTTCTTACACTGCTGCCGGAAATATAAATTGGTACAACTTCTTAAGCTGGTGCTTTGGTAGTACCTATCACAACTGCAATTACGTGTCTCTTTTGATCCAGTGTATAAGTTTTCTATTGCTGGAAAAACAATTGCTCCAAACATTGAGAAACGAACTTTAGGAATGACAGTGTAAAAAGTTCCCCAATTCATCCCCCAATGAAACTGGTGAAAATTATAAAAAATAATAAGAAAACTACCTAAATCCTCTGGAAATGATCCTAAGGACAAACCCATAGAAAACAATGTCTATTTAAGAAAACCTATGAAAATTCACTAAGAAAGGCAAGTGTCTATGGTATTTGAACCAAGATAACTCCCTCCTTGTACCCTTCCAGCTCAAGAGGGGAGAGACTCTACTCCAGAGATTTGCAGCCAAGAACACAAGACTCCTTCTCTGTATGCCCCTTCCAGCTCCCCTCTGTAAGACTATTAGCATATCATATCCTATTCCAGCTGACTATCACTGAAGCCAAGTACAATTCAAGGGCAGTTGAAAGAGACAGAATCCATTCTTCTACCATCCCAAAATTGATGGACTAGTCTCTACTTTGGGCACAGCACACTGAGACTTAAAAGCCTTTATTCCTGCTTGTGACACAATGGTTCCACAAAAGTGGAGGCAAACTAAGGATATCAGGATATAGTCTCCCTTCCACAGACCAATTAGTTTCAGTAGTTTGTAAGAGATAGGAGCCTCTTCCAGGTTGGAAAAAATATCAAACACTGATGGTGAAATGTCAAAAGAGTCACAAATTCAATGTATTGGTTTATAGAACAATTTATGCCTTAAGGCATCTTTGAAATAATTGAGCAAAGAGCCACAGGCAATTAGTGGAGTTTAACAACCAAGTGTAGTCAGAAAAAAGAAGAGAGCCCTGCCAAAAATACTGTCATGCCAGGGTAACTGTGGGCACACTCAAATTTGTACCTGCCTTAAGAGCAACATCAGACTCTTAATACAGTGAGAAGGTAAAACAGACTTCACTAGGGCTGGGGATTTAGCTCAGTGCACCAAGCCTGCCTCACAAGCCCAAGGTCCTCAATTCAATCCCGGTTTACAAAAAAAGACTTCACTAAAATACAGCAAATAAATAAGGAAACAGGGCTAGGGATTTAGCTCAGTGGCACTGTGCCTGCCTCACAAACATAAGGTCCTGAGTTTGATCCTCAGTACTGAAAAAAAAGAAAAAGGAAATAACAATAACAAACGTAGGTGTGGGTGTGAGGGAGAAGACTAGTAACCAGATCTACTATAAACCTAAAATGTCTACTTTTCAAGAAAAAATTATAAAGCATGCAAAGAATCAGAAAATATGACTATCCACAACATTTAACCAAAATAGAAAATAGATTTCTAAGTATGAAAATTATATTGTTTTTTTAAAGCCCTTATTTTTTAGAGATATTTGATCCTTATTTACAGATTCAGAATCTGTGAACTTGCCTACCCTAAAATTTATTTTTAACAACAAAACCAATATTTGCAGTCATCTGCAGGTATGAACAATCTTGCAAAAAATTTGAGCCACCTTATCTATCTGTTCCCAACTTGGGTCAAATAAAGTGACACTGCCTTCTTGTTACAACTGTCATACTGTAAACACATGTGTCCTTTTCATGACCTACGCAATACCACATTTTACATATTTCTGTACTTTTTGTTGATATTTAAAAGGATCATTACAGAACTGCTTTCTATTGTTCCTAAGTGAAAGGTGGCTGTTTTGTAGCATAGGGAACAGAGTGTGTTACATAAACTTAGTAAAGTTTGAGTTACAGTGCTATTGCCCATAAGTTCAATATTAATCAATCAACAATAAATAAATAGTAAGTAAGGTATTTTTAAACAGAAACACACATAAAACATGGCTAAGTGTTGATCTCTTGACAAAACTGTTGTGACCAAAGACTCACGAGAACCTAACCCTTGATTTCCCCTAGGAGTAATGGCTCAGTGTTTGCTAATTCAGTATTTCCAAAGATTTTATAGAACATAACTATTATTAATAAATAGAATGACTGTAAACACTAAAGTAATTAGAGGTAAAATAGTATGTCTGGGGTTTACTTCAAAATAATCCATTAGCAGAGAAAGCAGAGGAGGATAATTTTTTAAAGTTGAAAAAATAATAAAAAGAGAGGAAGATAAAGAAAGGAGCACAGAAACGACACATGAAGTCCCTCCACTAGAAGGCTTACTCTGATTCATAAAAAAATAGAGTGAGACTTATCACATTTCATCTCATAGATGATTCAGGAAGTAACAAGGGTGCTTCAACTAAAGACTTAGTCCTGATCATCAAAAGGAAAAAAACTGATGAATAAGACATACAAGCAACATGAATAAAAACTGATTACAACATTTTAATAGTCCACAACAATCAAAGAGAGTAAAATTAGATATATTCAGGTATGTTATCGTAGATTTTTAAAAAGTCAAACTTCAAACAATATTAGAATGATAATATTCAGGGCTTGAAACTCCAAAGATGAATTTAGATTAAGTTATCAAAAATGATTCCAATAAAGGCAAAAGGGAAAGGAAAAGGTATCCATAAACTTAGCTTCTCATTTAGGAAATACAATCGAATCCATTTAATAGGAAAGTAATTGTTTTAACTGTTATGCTAGTGGGCATGGAACTAGTGTACACCAAATGTCTGATAAGGAGTGCCTAACAACACTGTTTTTAATGACCAAGGAAAGGCCCAATAACCTATAGTTAAATGACTGGGCATCCTCTAAGGATAATATAGCATATAAGTAAAATGCTCAACCTATTCCAGAACACTTAGTTAATTTGGCAAGGTCATCCCAAAGCTTTCAAGTACACAATGCAATTATTTTAAGGGAAAAGTGGGTTCAGCCTAAGAAGTTGCCTGGAGGGGCAGTTTATGGAGTAAAAAGCCAAACAATAGGGACTTCTCCAATTTTTAAAACCAAGCTGTAACAGATTAATACAAACACATACACACATATACACACCCTTTCACACTGTGTCTAAGCCATTGTTTTCTCTTACCTGCAAACTCTACGAATACATCAGAATATGAGGAGATGGGGCCTGCCTGCACTTGGTGAATTACCACCTCTTGCAATAAATCCAATAAATATCATATTCTGTTCCACATTCATTTGGAAATCAAATTAATTTCTTTAGGGTATTAATGACAAATTTTAATTTTGAAGATAAACACATTTAACAAACCAAATACTCATGAAAAATAATTTGGGAGCTCACCTTTCCACAACCAAACTGACAGCATGTGTGAGATCAGGGCTTGTCACTTGGAGACGTTTCCACAAAGACCATACAAATTCTTTATCAGCCTTAAAGAAATGAAAGCTATGTTAAGTCCATTGCTTGGTAGCAATATCAAAGCCATTACATTAAATTTTTAAAAATTTTTAAAACACAATTACTTGATCCCTTCTTTTACAATGAATTCTTTAAAGGTATAGTAGGAAAGCTTTATTTGAAAAAGTTCTAACACTGGTAACCTGTATTTAGTTTTAATGTTTCTACTACCCACAATTTTGGGGTACAAATGTTGAAATATTGAATATCAAGGTGAATTTGTTTAAAAAGGAAATTGCCCTGCAACTATTGCTCCACTTTTCAGCTCCTCCTTTGAGCAAATTCCGTAAAAGAGCTGCCTAGCATAACTGTCTCCACTTTCTCACCTCCCATTCACTTTACGTCTTCTAATAAGATTTCCCTCTCCACCATTATGTTAAAAAAAAATCCAATGGGGCCAGGGATGTAGCTCAGTGGTTCTGTCACCTGCCTCACAAGCGGATGGACCCGAGTTCGATCCCTGGTACCAAAAAAAAACAACCCAATGGACATTGGACAATTTTGGTCCTTATTCCCTATATCAGTTATTATTAACTCTTACTGACAGTTAGGAATCAATTTGGGGGAGCTTTTAAAAAAGTGATAACCTAGAAATTCAGATTTAGTCTCAATTAAGATCCAAGCATCTTCACAGTATTTTCTGAAAGCTCCTCACATGAATCTGTGTACTCAAGGTTGAAAAACACTGTCCTGGCTGACCACATACCAGTCCCATGATTTTACACATTAATTTTTCACTGAGACCTCCACATTTCTATCTCTAGATGTTTCCTCTACTGATTGGTCCAGACTTCTATCTCCAATTGCCTACATGCCAATTCTCTAATAATAACTTAAAGTTAGAACTTATCTAAAGTAAAATCTTGATTCCTTCCCTCTCACAAACCTGCCTCTCTGCATCTCAGAAAATGGTACCAATATCTACTCATTAGTCGAAAGACCTAAAATGTAGGAGTTAATCTTGGTTGCTCTTTTCCTCACACTTCATATCCAAACCATAAGAAATGGCTTTATCTGCAAAATATATCCCAATTCTGACCACTCTTATCAATGTAACTACTCTTACCTTAGTCCAAGTTAATTTCAACTCTTGCCAAGCTGACAGTCTGTAATCTTATAGCTCAAAACTTTCCAAAGGGTTCCCATTAGATTAGGAAATAATCCAAACTCTTTAACAAGACTACAAAACCCTACATAAACTGGCCGCATACAATCTCATCTGTCCCTCTTTGTTCACACAGATTTTGATGCTCTACTTGAACTAGGACCTCTGTACATAATTACTGTTTACTAGGTTTTTATATGGATTATGCCTTTACTTCATTCATGCCTGCTTAAATACCACTATCTCAAGAGAGGTCTTCCCTAGCTACTGTATTTACTAGAGCTAACAAAATACATGTCTTTGATAACCCCATACAGTGTTTGTTTCTGGCTTTTTTTTTTTTCTGGAAAACTCCATTTATTAGTCCTATAGCTGGTTGAGTTTACTTGTGCAGTAGATACCACAATTTGTATCTGTCTCCACCATCCATTCTCTTACAGAAACCATTTTGTCTATTTGCCAACTATCACTATGGCCGCTGTTATCTTGTAGCTATGTGATTTAAATTCTGCCAGTGAAATATACAAAGTGTTGTTGGAGCTTAGAGGAAATCTTAAAATTAGACTTATGACTACCAAATGGTTTATAAGGACTTTCTCCCAGTTCACTGCTGCTTATTTAACTCTATTTACACTGAGGATTTTCTTGAAAAGTTATTAATTGTATGTATTCAAATGTATCCATCTTTTCCATTATGGGTTTTTTTGGGGGGGTACCAGGAATCGAACTCAGGTCCTTGCACTTGCGAGGCAAGCGGCAGAACCACTGAGTTAAATCCCCAGCCCCTTTTCCATTATGATTTATGGATTTTATGTACAAGTTGTAAAGGCCATCTCTATTCCAAGATTTAAAATATATCCATTTTTTTCTTCTAGAATCTATTATTTCTTAGTTGACAAACATTGTATATATTTATAGTACACATAATATAGATATGATATATTTAGTGGAATGGCTACATCAAGCTAATTAACATATCTATTACCTCATATAAAAATCTTTGTGGTGAGAAAACTTAAAAATCTATTCTCTCACCAATTTTCAAGGGTACAATACACTGTTATTAACTATAACCATCATGCTGTACATTAGGTCTAGTAATGTGGAAAAAAAATAAGTTCCTTGATGAGAAATAAAAGGCACAAATGGGTTGTGGAGCTAAGTCATAGTTTTGTGAGTATTTTAATTATTCAAATGCTGTATTATCTTCAAAGTGGACTATACCTCTAATTACTAAAAAGGAAAATCAATAGGGCTCCTGTACCCCAACAATAAACCCATGAAGAAATCAGGAAGACAATTCCATTCACAACATGAAAAAAAATTTAAATACCTAGGAGTTAACCTAACCAAAGGGTGAAAGACCTCTACAATGAAAATTATAAAACTCTGAAGAAACTGAAGACATTAGACAATGGGAAGTCCTTCCTTATTCATAGATGGACAGAATATTGTTAAAATGGCCATATTTCCAAAAGTGATCTACAGATTCAATGTAATTTCCTATTAAAATTCTTCATAGAGCTAGGAAAAAGCAAATTTAAAATTCATGTGGAATCAGAAAAGACAGAATAAGCAAAGCAATCTTGAGCAAAAAGAACACTGGATTTCAATTTACACTAGAAAGTCATAGAAACGAAAACATGATATTGGCAGAAAAATAGACAAATAGACCTATGGAACAGAAGACACAGAAACAACCCCACACACCTACAGCCATCTGATTTTTTTTTTGGTACAAGGGATCGAACTCAGGACCTTGCGAGCCATCTGATTTTTGACAAAGGGGCCAAAAGTATATGCTGTTGAAAAAGTTGGTTGGTTTTTTTAACAAATGATGCTGGGAAAACTGTATATCCACATGCAGAAGACTTACATACAAAAATAAATAAATTACACGCCCCCCAAAAAATCACAGAATTAGTTTCCAAACTATTCCAGACATTATTAAACAAGAAAGCTAATAAATGCCAACCACACTATTATATTTCCCTTCTTTTGGATAAAGATGTTCTTTTTTAAAAAATTAGAAATAAAAACCTTGAACAATTACTTGTTGTACAATTCTTTATTCTCACTATAAAATTTCCAGAGCCAAATAATTTTAAATTGAAATAAAAATTCCTAACCTTTCTCACAATGTTTATTAAACTCATTATATGAAACAGCTGATTAAAGGATAGGTGATTTGGTTCTGCATTTCCTTAAAGGTAGATGTGATTTTTCTTTTACTTATCAGCTTCAATAAAAATAAACATCATCTATATACAAGCACAGATATCCCCAAACTGCCTTTTTTCACTAGGTACTTATACTCCAGACACTTGGATGAGTGTTGGAAACATAGGAGGCCTTCAATTTACCTCTACATCCAAAAACTATTTCCTACATTTAAACAATTTGCCTATCAGAATTCAAGGAAAGCCACAGAGGAGATTATTTGAAATATAACACAAAGTATCCATTTAGCAAATTATCATTTTAAAAATTGCACAGAAAGATTCAGCTATTAGGATACAGCTAACTATGGGAGGAATCTGTAGAAAACATTCACAAATTCGTATTTCTTTCAACACATCTAAATTTCTAGCATAAAACTGGTTTAATTCTCTCATTATATATATACATTTTGGGGGGGGGTTTGTTTTTGTTTGGTACCAGAGTTCGAACTCAGGACTTTGCGCTTGTGAGGCAGGCACGGTGCCACTGAGCTAAATCCCTCGCCCCACTCATAATATATCCTTAATATTATCTGCTTCTAAAAAGATAGTTTCATTTTTAAATTTCATAATTAACATGTATTTTATCTAAATGCTCTGTTTTTTTTTACCTGAAATTGGTTTACAGGTTTAATAAGTATTACTAGCTGCTACCAAAAAATAAAACAAGTTTTATAAACACTTTTTCTCAGCTGGTATTCTACAAATGGTAGTAAATGTGCATATACACATACTCCCAGCATCTTTTGTCACAAACTGAATACATTCTTGAAAGACACAATTAATATTGATGGAACTACATTCTGAATCAATGAAATAAGGCATAAATGTCATGTACTCAGAATTAACCTTTGGCACATCCTTGAAAATTCATTGAGAAAAGCTACATTTGGAAGCTAAACTACTATCCTCAGAAAGTGTTAATACACAGCTTTTCTTCCCACACTGAAATTAATCACCTTTTCTATAGCTAAGCGTGTGTAGTTTTCTTGATAATTTCAGGGTCTTCTGAAAAAACAGGTTTAATTAGGTAATACAATCATATAGAATAGGATGAGATGTTCATATTAAGAAAAACATTTTTATTACACTTATTCTGAAACACTTCAAAGGAGTCAAATGATACACAGAACCATACAAGCTTTTTCTTTACCAATCACATAAAACTGAGTTCCCATAATATGAGAAAAAACTAACTTAAATGAAGTTATTACATATAACAGACTAATCAGCAGAGTTGTTTCCCAAAGTGTTTGACACATTACAGAGTTATGAAGTGAATTTAGACCTGAATAACACTCTCTTATTTATTTAGTGGTGCTGGGTTTGAACCCTAGGCCCAGCTCATGCTAGGCAAGTGTTCTACCAGAGTGTTGCAAACCTCAACAGCACTTTTTTAAAAAAGAATTGCAAAGAAAATACCAAAGTTCACTAAACAGGATAAATATTCTTTCTGAAATTATGTGTGTATGTTTTCTTACTATGTTGAGATATAAAATGAATTTGTTAGCTTTGGTTGCAAACTCTAGCACTTTTAATACTATGTATTCTCAGGTGATTTCTAGCTGAAAAACAGTGGAAGAAGGAATAAAAAAACTTGCAAAAGTGTTTATTTAAATGCTTTTTTACAAAACAATTGGGAGTTCAATAATTTTCTCAAGTTTTCCTAAGAGCAAGAATCTGAACCGACTAAAGTTTTATGGTGTGGAATATGATCAACCTCATTTCACATTACTGGAATGCTTATGATCACCTAACAATGTAAGTCACAAGAATCTTATTTCTAAGTTAATTATGACCATCTCAATACTTTTACATTTGCTACAGTATTGCAATCATCTTCCTAATCCAGATATATCCAAGGTCAAAAAGCCTAACGTCTTGTCGGGAGCCACATTTTTAAAGAATCTAATAGTGAACAGACTGAAGGGAAGAAGTTCACCAGGCTGTTTTCCACAGATAGACTTCCTTAATCAAGTTAGTCATAAAAGTAAATGTTTCAGCTCCTTCCCCAGCTAAGATCCTAACTATGGAGCAGAAAGGTAGAAAGTGTAGAAAACTTGGGCAAATAATATCTTAGATTATGACTTCATCAAAGGCTTTATCATGAGTTCACATCTTTAACCACGGTGGGGTCTGCAGGAGAAAATACGTTTTAGTTCATCAGTCTTCAACCCTTTGCTCCTTAACCAGTGAAAAACAGAATGGGAAAAATGAAGAGGCCAGTCACACAATGCTTCCCCAACTTGTTTAAGCAAATTAAACAAGATTGTCCTCTTAGACCCTGATCCAATCAACAAGGACTTACAAAAGGGGCAAAATAACCCAACAAAACAAATTGCAAGAAGAATGAATTTCACAAATTGTTTTATTAACTTGAGCTGATACTGTAGTTGCCTTGTTGTTCAGCAGTTCCTAAATTGGACAGCAACTATTGTTGCGGGAGTTCCCTACATTTAATCTCCTAATCCCTTGAAAAGTTGGTAAGGAGGCAGAACTCAAGGAGAATTAAATCTCTATGAATTAAATCTGTGTCGGCTCATCCATAGTATACAAACTCTTTAAATAAAAGGAAAGTGATGTTAGGGCAACTGATTTAGCAAATGCTTTTCACCGACAGAATCGCATTACGGTGAGATTTTCTCACTCAAGGACTATGGAATTACTATTTGGTTTGCCAGCATCATCTGTTGTGTGTTTAAATTCCCAGCCCCAGTCTCCCCCAAAATTATGAGTCTGTGTTTACAACTGAAGTTCGAGCGTGAAAGAACGGCAAGGGTGCGTTTGAAAATTCGAGGCAGGGTAGGTACTTCGTGGCTGGACTGTGACAGCGTGCGCGGCCTCCGCTCCATCTCGAGTCCTGGGCCGCGGGGACACGAGACAGCCCCTTCCGCGGGCGGGTGCGGGCATGGAGGCTGCGGACAGGGGCCTCGCCGGCCCGAGCGCACGGCGGGAAGACCAGGCGCAGGGCGCCATCCCGCGCGCGGCCGCAGAGGGGCGGCGGCGACGCCCGCGGTACCTGACACAGGGCTAGCTCCTCCTTCAGGCCGCTCAGCTCCTCCCGCAGCAGCCGCGTCCGCGTCGCCAGCGCCTCCTCCACCGAGCCGCCCTCCCGCCGGCCGCGGCCCCGGGGCGCGTTGAGGAGCGGGGCCGCAGCCTGGCCTGCCCCCGCCGGCCCTCTGCTGCCCCGCCGAGACTGCGCCCTGCTGCCCGCGGCGCCCTCCCAGGCCGCGCCGGCGGGACTCGGGGCCTCGCTGCGCACCGCGTGTACGTCAGCTCCCCGACCGACGCGCGGGGACCGGGGGCCCAGCTGTCGCCCCGGAGGCGAAAGGAGAGGGGAGGACGGCGAGTGCGCCGCCATGGCCGGCCGAGCAGCTAACGGGTCAGCTCCCCCCTCAGAAACCCCACCTCCCGGTCCCCATCCGGCTAACCAGAGTGCCGCGCTGCGCATGCGCGAGTCTTTTCCCGCCTTGGCGCGCGGCGTCTTAAACTCCCGGGCTTCCCAGCGATTCCCAAGTGCTGCGCTCCGGGAGCGAGCCGAGGGATGCGCATGCGCAGTGGCCGGAGGCGATACCCCTGTTGGGCAGTGTTCCTTACTTACTGGCTCTGAGTCCTCAAGGAAAACAGGGATTTTTTTTCCCCCGCCTAAAACTACCCTCCGCTTAGGGCTTAGCTTCCATTCCACCTTTTAAAGCCTTTCTTGACAAGCCTCCGGCCCCAAATGATCCTTAACTGTGAATTTCTCCTCCTTCAAGGTCTCTGCCAACTCATTTGTCACGTTTCATTGACCGCCCTGGAGTGTTAGTTACATGGCTAATCTTTCCAGCACTGTTGTAAGCTCCTTGAAGATCGGGGAATAGGTTTTATACTTTAGTGTTTTCTTCACCCCTTAGCAAAACTGCCTTATGTACAGAGCTGACATCCAGCTGACTGATGTCAAGGAGACTTGGAAAGCCTTGTGCTGACCTGGGACTATCAAGCAGGTTTCCCATTTGAATTATGATCCTTCCTACATCCTTTGTCTTTTGTTTTGCAAGAGTCATGATTTCCTTTGAGTCTTTAATTTCTTTATTCGTGGCCTGGATATCAGAGCTAGTGTGTCCTATATTTCCCAACAGTTTGTACCCTTGGACCAATCTGAAATCAGTAATTTCAAGCATGATAAAAGAAACAAGACCGGCTTTTATCTTTCATTCTCATTTGTTTGTTTTGCTCCCTTCTTGCTTTTTTTATAAACTACAGATAGGCAGTCACCTTTCTCTATCATTAAAAAGATCTTGGGATTAATAAGGAGATGCACATTGAGCTGGTACCAGAGTTTTTGCAGAAAGCTGTATCTGCCCTTCCCTGACCCCTAAAGTGTTCCAGAATGCTTGGAGAAGATTTGAGGTGAGGACCAAGGGACAGTGGAATAGGGAAGGGACCACTTTAACTGATTACTTCAAAATCATCGAGGAAAGAATATAGCATGCCAGAAGACAGACTTCCAGTTAGCATCTGGTTAAGACAAGATAAGCGGGCTTCTTTTCCACTGAAAGTGAATACCAAGCAAAATTATAAAAGGGTTTTGTTAGGAAAAGTACATGTAAGCTTGTCTTAGAAATAGCTACCATCTACAACATTATCTTATTCTGAGTCCAGTTACTAAGTACTTTTCATATATGAATTCACTCAATTCTTTTCTTTCTTTTTTTTTTTTTTTTTTTTTTCTGGTACGGAACTCGGGACCTTGCACTTGCAAGGCAGGTGGCAGAACCACTGAGCTAAATCCCTGGCCCGAATTCACTCAATTCTTATATCACTTTAAAGTAGTTATTATCTTCATTTTAATGGTGAAGAAAGTGGGACTTAAGAGGTGTCTATAACTTGGCTAAAGTTCCACATCTGGTATTAGAAAAGATAGAATTTAAATCCACTTAATTCCATTTAACTCTAAGCCAGATCTTTTCCTGTACCCCCTATCATTTGAAATACAACATTAGATCTGCAATCATGTGAAAATTCACAGGTTTTAAAACTAGGAACTCTAACCACATAACTCAGATGTTTGGCTTGAAATCAATATGAACATACATTTTTATGACTGCTACTCACACAAAAAGGCATCATTTCTTCTAATCACAGATTCTTTTAAAAAGCAATGAGATCTGCTGCAGATGTAGCAATGAGATTTGCTGCTCCTGCCTGGCAAGTGCAAGGTCCTAAGTTTGATCCCTGGTACTGGAAAAAAAAAAAACAATGATATCTACTATGTATACTTCAATATATAATACGTATATCCTAAAAAATCATAATGTCCTGAATTTTTCACCAGGCATTTTTTATTTTCTTCTTATTGTGACAAAATGCATATAACATAAAATTTACCATTGTAGCCATGAAATATGTCATTTACAATGGCTACAAATGAACTATTTATTGACATTAATACATTCACTATATTAGGCAACCATCACCACTATTTAGCTTCAGAACCTTGTATCACCCCCAAACAATAACCCCATACTCAATAATCACTCAACATTCTCCTTCCCAAAAACACTAGGCAACTACTTCTTTCTGTCTCTGCAGAATTGTCTACTCTAGATATTTTGTATAAAT